>NC_067438.1:0-297412 GCF_009764475.1 Pristis pectinata | reverse complement strand
ATGTCATGGAGGACTTGGGGTCGACCAAGATGCTCACTTGTCCATTAGTAACATCCATACATGGTTATATCAGTATCAGTTCATTGCCCATCATTGTTTGTTTATAATTGTGTATAAAATCAGTGTATTCTGACAACTCGAGAGTCTCCTGCTTGCTTATATCAACAAAATAAGGGCTCATTATAGCTATATAAGACCATAAGATAGGAGCAGAATTAGGCCATTTGGCCCATCGAGTCTGCTCCACCATTCAATCATGGCTGTTTTATTTTCTCAACCCCATTCTTCTGCCTTCTCCCCATAACCCTTAACCTCTTTACTAATCAAGAACCTATCAATCTCTGCCTTAAATACACCCAATGACGGCCTCCACAGCCTTCTGTGGCAATGAATTCCATAGATTCACCACCATCTGGTTGAAGAAATTCCTCCTCATCCTCGTTCTAAAGGGACATCCCTTTATTTTTGAGGCTGTGCCCTTGGATCCTAGACTCTCCTACTAATAGAAACATCCTCTCCATGTCCACTCTATCCAGGCCTTTCAGTATTCAGTAACTTTCAATGAGAGCCCCCCTCATCCCTCTGAGTACAGGCCCAGAGCCATCAAATGCTCCTCATACATTAAACCTTTCATTCCCAGGATCATTCTTGGGAACCTCCTCTGGACTCTCTCCGGGGCCTTCCCTAAGATCCAGGGCCTTTCCTAAGATACAGGGCCCAAAAATGCTCACAATATTCCAAATGCGGTCTGACCAACACCTTATAAAGCCTCAGCAGTACATCCTTGCTTTTATATTCTAGTCCTCTGGGACCCTCCCTGACTCATTATTCTTGAAATATCACTACTAATGCCTCCACAATCTCTTCAGCTACCTCTTTCAGACCCTGGGATGTAGTCCATCTGGTCCAGGTAATTTATCCACCTTCAGGCCTTTTAGCTTCCCCAGCACCTTCTCCTCAGCAGCACCTTCTCCTCAGTAATGGCCACAACACTCACCTCTGCCCCCGACTCTCTTGAATTTCTGACACATTACTGATGTCTTCCACTGTGAAGACTGATGCAAAGTACCTATTCCAATCCTTTGCTATTTCTTTGTTTCCCATTACCACTTCTCCAGCGTCATTTTCAAGTGGTCCAATGTCCACTCCTATCTCCCTTTTACCCTTTATGTATCTAAAAAAAACTTTTGCAATTTTGGTTTATATTATTGGCTAGTTTACCCTCATATTTTATATTCTCTCTCATTGCTTTTTTAGTTGTCCTCTGTTGGTTTTTAAAGGCTTCTCAGTCCTCTGGCTTCCCACTAATCTTTGCCATATTGTATGCCTTCTCTTTTGCTTTTATGCTGTCTCTGATTCCCATTGTTGCCATTTCTCCTGAATTATTCCCAGAAACTCCTGCCACTGCTGCTGCACCATCATCCCTGCTGGGGTCCCCTTCTAATCAACTCTGGCCAGCTCCTCTCTCATGCCTCTGTAGTTACCTTTATTCAACTATAATACTGTTACATCAGATTTCAGCTTCTCACTTTGAAACTGCAGGGTGAATTCTATCATATTATGGTCACTGGCTCCTAGGGGTTCCTTCACCTTGAGCTCCCTGATCACCAAATCCAGAATTGCCTGTTCCGTACTGACTTCTACCACAAGCTACTCTAAGAACCCATCTCGAGTTCCACAAATTCCTTTTCCTGGGGTCCACTATCAACCTGATTTTCCCAGTCTACCTGCAAATTGAAATTAGAACATTACAGCACAGTACAGGCCCTTTGGCCCACAATGTTGTGCCAGCATTTTATCCTGCTCTAAGATCTATCTATCCCTTCCCTCCCACATACCCCTCCATTTTTCTGTCACTCATGTGTCTAACAGTCTCTTAACTGTCCCTAATGTATCTGCCTCCACCACCTCTGCCAGCAGTGCGTTCCATGCACCCACCACTCTCTGTATAAAAAAAATTTACCTCTGACATCCCTCTTGTACCTTCCTTCAATCACCTTAAAATTATGTCCCCTTGTGTTAGCCATTTTCACCCCGGGGAAAAAGTCTCTGACTGTCCACTTGATCTATGCCTCTCATCATCCTGTACACCTCTATCAAGTCACCTCTCATCCACTTCACTCCAAAGAGAAAGGCCCGAGCTCACTCAGCCTATCCTCATAAGACATAAGACATGCTCTTCAATCCAGGCAGCATCCTGGTAAATCTCTGCACTCTCTCTAAAGCTTCCATATCCTTCCTGTAATGAGGCGATGAGAACTGAACACAATATTCCTAGAGTGGTTCTCCATGATCACTGTAACATTGCCTTTCTTATGTACTTGTTCTAACTCCTGGTATATTTTGTACCCCACATCCTGACTACCACTTGGAGGCCTGTACATAACTCCCATCAGGATCCTTTTACTTTTGTTGTTCCTCAACTCTACGCGTAAACATTTTACATATTCTGATCCTATATCATTTCTTGCTATTGACTTGATTTCATTTTTTTACCAACAGGGCCACCCTTCCCCTCTGCCCACCTGCCTGTCTTTTTGATAGGATTGTATCATAGAAACATAGAAAACCTACAGCACAATACAGGCCCTTCAGCCCACAAAGTTGTGCCGAACATGTCCCTACCTAAGAAATTACTAGGCTTACCCATAGCCTTCTATTTTCTAAGCTCCATGTACCTATCCAAAAGTCTCTTTAAAGACCCTGTTGTATCTGCCTCTACCACAGTTTCCGGCAGCCCATTCCACGCACTCACCACTCTCCGAGTAAAAAACTTACCCCTGACATCTCCTCTGTACCTACTCCCCAGCACCTTAAACCTGTGTCCTCTTGTGGCAACCATTTCAGCCCTGGGAAAAAGCCTCTGACTATCCACATGATCAATGCCTATCATCTTATACACCTCTATCGGATCACCCCTCATCCTCCGTTGCTCCAAGGAGAAAAGGCTGAGTTCATTCAATATGTTTTCATAAGGCATGCTCCCCAATCCAGGCCACATCCTTGTAAATCTCTTCTGCACCCTTTCTATGGCTTCCACATCCTTCCTGTAGTGAGGTGAGAAGAACTGAGCATAGTACTCCAAGTGGGGTCTGACCAGGGTCCTATATAGCTGCAACAATACCTCTTGGCTCCTAAATTCAATTCCCCGATTGATGAAAGACAATACACCGTATGCCCTCTTCACCACAGAGTCAACCTGGGATCATCCTTGAATGGAAACATTCTTGGATGTTTAGCTCCCGATTTTGATCCACTTTCAGCCATGTCTCCATGATGCCCATTACATCATACCTGCCAATTTCTATCTGTGCTGTAAACTCATTTACCCTGTTTCGTATACTGTGCACATTCAAATTCAACACCCTCAGTCCTGCACTAACTGCTGCCCTTCTCAAAATCATCCCCATGTTGGCTGAAGTTAGGTTCCTAACCCCTTCTAAACTCTCTGTCCTATTTTTTTTATTCTGGAGACTTTAATAACCTCTTCTGCACTCTCCTTGACTTCAGCTTTTTCCCTGCCGTTGAACCCACCCCCACACTCTTTAGTTTAAAGCACTATCTACAGCCCAAGTTCTGTGATTCGTCAGGACTCTGGTCCCAGCATGATTCAGGTGGAGCCCATCCCTTTGGAACAGCTCCCTCCTTCCCCAATACTGGTGCCAAATCTGTAGAGACATAGCAGAACGAAGTAAGAAACAAAAAATTGTAATAGTAGGGGATTTTAACTTTCCAGCGGGCAGCGTTCAGAGTGGGCAGCTGAGTGGGAGGGAGCAGAGTGATTGGGCTTTGGCCACACTGCGTAAAGGGGCGAGGTGGGTGAGTAGCTGGTAGGTAAAGGTAAGGTTTACCTGTTATTCTTATAAATATTGACTGGGACTTCCACACTGCGAAAGGGTTGGATGGCTTGGAATTTGTCAAATATGTTGGTGGAATATAGTATTAACGGTAGGACTCTTGGCAGTGTGGAGGATCAGAGGGATCTTGGGGTCTGAGTCCATAGGACGCTCAAAGTGGCTGTGCAGGTTGACTCTGTGGTTAAGAAGGCATATGGTGTATTGTCCTTCATCAATTGGGGAATTGAATTTAGGAGCCGAGAGGTATTGTTGCAGCTATATAGGTCCCTGGTCAGACCTCACTTGGAGTATTGTGTTCAGTTCTGGTCGCCTCACTACAGGAAAGATGTGGAAGCCATAGAGAGCGTGCAGAGGAGATTTACAAGGATGCTGCCTGGAATGCGGAGCATGCCTTATGAAAGCAGGTTGAGGGAACTCGGCCTTTTCTCCTTGGAGAGACGGAGGATGAGGGGGGACCTGATAGAGGTGTATAAGATGATGAGAGGTATTGATAGGGTAGATAGTCAGAGGCTTTTTCCCAGGGCTGAATTGGTGGCCAGAAGAGGACATAGGTTTAAGGTGCTGGGGAGTAGATATAGAGGAGATGTCAGGGGTAAGTTTTTTACTCAGAGAGTGGTGAGTGCATGGAATGGGCTGCCGGAAATGGCGGTGGAGGCAGATACGATAGGGTCTTTCAAGAGACTGTTAGATAGGTACATGGAGTTGAGTAAAATAGAAGGCTATGGGTAAGCCTAGTAATTTCTAGGGTAGGGACATGTTCGGCACAGATTTGTGGGCCGAAGGGCCTGAATTGTGCTGTAGTTTTTCTATGTTCCTATGTTTCTAAATGTGTTCGGGAAAGTTTCCTAAATCAATATATAGAGATACCAATGAGAGCAAATGCAATACTTGATCTCCTATTAGGGAACCAGACAGGTCAGGTGACAGAAGTATGCGTAGGTGAACATTTTGGGTCTAGTGACCATAATGTCATTAGTTTCAAGTTAATTATGAATAAGAATAGGTCTGGTCCTCGAGTTGAGGTCCTAAATTGCAGAAAGGCCAATTTTGTGGAAATGATAAAGGATCTAGGAAGAGTGGATTGGGATAAGTTGTTTTCTGGCAAGGATGTGTTCAGTAAGTGGAAGGCCTTCACAGGCAAAATTTTGAGAGTGCAGAGTTTGCATGTTCCTGCCAAGATTAAAGGAAAAGTTAACTAGCATAGGGAACCTTGGTTTTCAAGGGATATTGGTGCTCTGGTTAAGAAAAAGAGAGAGGTGTATTGCAGGTATAGGCAACTAGGAACAAATGAGGTACTTGAAGAGTATAGAAAATGTAAGAAAATACTAAAGAAGGAAATCAGGAAGGCCAAAAGAAGACATGAGGTTGCTTTGGCAGATAATGTGAAGGTAAACCCGAAGAGTTTCTACAGGTATATTAAGAGTAAAAGGATAGTAAGGGACACAATTGGTCCCCTAGGAGATCAGAGTGGTCGTCTATGTGTGGAGCCTCAGGAGATGGGAGAGATCTTAAACAGCTTTTTTTGCATCAGTATTTACGCAGGAAATGGGCATAGTGGATATGGAAGGAAGGGAAACAAGCAATAGAGTCATGGAACATATTTAAGAGGAGGAGGTGCTTGCTGCCTTACAGCGAATAAAGGTAGATAAATCCCCTGGGCCAGATAAGATATTTCCTCGGACATTGAGGGAGACTAGTGTAGAAATTGCAGGGGCCCTGGCAGATATATTTAAAATGTCCTTAGCCATGGGTGTGGTGCTGGAGGACTGGCAGGTAGCTCATGTTGTTCCGTTGTTTAAAAAAGGATCTAAAAGTAAACCAGGTAATTACAGGCCGGTGAGCCTGACATCAGCAGTAGGTAACTTATTGGAAGGTGTTCTGAGAGATTGGAGATACAAGTATTTGGACAGCCAAGGGCTGATTAAGGATAGTCAGCATGGCTTTGTGCGTGGTAGAAGCAGCCCGGGAGCCGTTGGAGCAGCAGTTCCCTTTCAGGTACAGTGAGTGCATTTAAAAAGCTTAGTAAGTGGATGGCAACTGAAGGGTTAAACAGAGCGTTGAGTAGTTGATTGGAGGGAGTGTGTACCTGAGGTAATTGGCAGGGACAAATATAAGGAGGGGTAACTGAAGAGGAGCGGCCAGTGAGTGAGTGGCTCAGGGTAGGAGTGGAGCTTTGAGGCTTTGGCTCGAGAGGCTTCGGCGAGCAGAGGCTGAGGAAGAGCTTGCTCCCAGAGAGGTAAGGCCGGTAAGTTCCTTTATTTTAATTAATTTAGGAGTAGGTAATGAAGGTAGCAGCTCGGGCAGTTGTGTGCTCCGAATGCAGTATGTTAGAAGTCAGGGACAGCACACTTATCCCTGATGACTACACCTGTAAAAGGTGCATCCAGCTGCAGCTCCTGACAAACCGAGTTAGGGAACTGGAGCAGGAGCTGGATGAACTCCGGATCATTTGTGAGGCAGAGGCAGAAATAGACAGGAGTATCAGGGAGGTTGTCATCCCTAAAAGTCATGAGACAGGTAGCTGGGTGACTGTCAGGAAAGGGGAGGGGTATAGACAGAAAGAGCAGAGCGGCCTGTGGCCGTTCCCATCAACAATAAGTATACCGTTTTGGACACTGTTGGTGGGGACGACCTACCAGGGACAAGTTGCAGTGGTCGCGTCTCTGGCACCGAGATGGGACTCTCAGCTCAGATAGGAGGGAGGTTAAAGAGGAGAGCAGTAGTGATAGGGGATTCGATAGTTAGGGGGACAGATAGGAGATTCTGTGGGAGAGATCGAGAATCCCGGATGGTCTGTTGCCTCCCTGGTGCCAGGGTCTGCGATATCTTGAATCGAGTTCTTGATATTCTCAGGAGGGAGGGTGAGCAGCCAGATGTCGTGGTCCATGTAGGGACCAATGATGTGGATAGGAGGGAGGAGGAGATCCTGCAAAGAGAGTTTAGAGAATTAGGTGCAAAGTTGAAGGACAGGACCTCCAAGGTTGCAATCTCAGGATTGCTACCAGTGCCACGAGCTAGTGAGGCTAGAAGTAGGAGGATCATGCAGCTAAATATGTGGCTAAGGAAATAGTGCAGGAGGGAGGGCTTCATGTTTCTCGAAATTTGGGCTTCCTTCCAGGGAAGGCAGGACTTGTTCCAATGGGACGGTTTGCACCTGAACTGGAGGGGGACTAACTACTTGCGGGTAGGTTTGCTAGGGCTTCTCCGGGGGGTGTTTAAACTAGGCTTGGAGGGGGAGGGGAACCAGAGCAAATAGTGAGGTGGAGGAGGAAAAAGGTCATGCGAGGACTGCAGGTATCGACAGAAATCAAAGGTTTGTACGTGATAGAAATGTCCTCAGGTGCATCTATTTCAATGCAAGAAGTATTGTAGGTAAGGCAGATGAGTTTAGGGCGTGGATTGGCACGTGGGATTACGACATTGTTGCTATTAGTGAGACTTGGATGCAGGAGGGGCAGGACTGGCAGCTTAATGTTCCGGGGTTCCATTGTTTCAGACGTGATAGAGGGGGAGGGATGAAAGGGGGAGGAGTGGCGTTACTGGTCAGGGAACAGATCACAGCTGTGCATAGACAGGACAGCCCGGAGGGCATATGGGTGGAGCTGAGGAACAGGAAAGGTGTGGCCACACTAGTAGGGTTGTATTATAGACCGCCCAATAGTCAGAGAGAATTGGAGAAACAAATCTGTAGAGAGATAGCAGACCGATGTAAGAAACAGAAAGTTGTAATAGTAGGGGATTTTAACTTTCCACATATTGACTGGGACTCCCACACTGTGAAAGGGCTGGATGGTTTGGAATTTGTCAAGTGTGTTCAGGAAAGTTTTCTAAATCAATATATAGAGGTACCAATGAGAGAGAATGCAATACTCCTATTAGGGAACCAGCCAGGTCAGGTGACAGAAGTATGTGTAGGTGAACATTTTGGGTCCAGTGACCATAATGTCATTAGTTTCAAGTTAATTATGGATAAGGACAGGTCTGGTCCTCGAGTTGAGGTTCTAAATTGGAGAAAGGCCAATTTTGTGGAAATGAGAAAGGATCTAGGAAGAGTGGATTGGGATAAGTTGTTTTCTGGCAAGGATGTGTTCAGTAAATGGAAAGCCTTCAAAAGCAAAATTTTGAGAGTGCAGAGTTTGCATGTTCCTGCCAGGATTAAAGGCAAAGTTAACAAGCATAGGGAACCTTGGTTTTCAAGAGATATTGGTGCTCTGGTTAAGAAAAAGAGAGGTGTATAGCAGTTATAGGCAACTGGGAACAAATGAGGTACTTGAAGAGTATAGAAAAAGTAAGAAAATACTAAAGAAGGAAATCAGGAAGGCAAAAAGAAGACATGAGGTTGTTTTGGCAGATAATGTGAAGGTAAACCCAAGGGTTTCTACAGGTATATTAAGAGTAAAAGGATAGTAAGGGACAAAATTGGTCCCTAGAAGATCACTGATTGGCTATGTGTGGAGCCTCAGGAGATGGGAGAGATCTTAAACAGTTTTTTTGCATCAGTAATTACCCAGGAAACTGGCATAGTGGATATGGAAGGAAGGGAAACAAGCAGTAGTGTCATGGAACATATAGAGATTAAAGAGGAGGAGGTGCTTGCTGCCTTACAGCGAATAAAGGTAGATAAATCCCCCGGGCCTGATAAAATATTTCCTCGGACATTGAGGGAGACTAGTGTAGAAATTGCAGGGGCCCTGGCAGATATATTTAAAATGTCCTTAGCCACGGGTGCGGTGCCAGAGGACTGGCGGGTAGCTCATGTAGTTCCGTTGTTTAAAAAAGGCTCTAAAAGTAAACCAGGTAATTACAGGCCAGTGAGCCTGACACCAGTAGTAGGTAAATTATTGGAAGGTGTTCCAGGCTGATTAGGGATAGTCAGCATGGCTTTGTGCGTGGTAGATTGTGTTTAATGAATCTTGTAGAGTTTTTCAAGGAGGTTACCAAGAAAGTAGATGGAGAAAAAGCTGTGGATGTTGTCTACATGGACTTTAGTAAGGCCTTTGACAAGGTCCCATGTGGGAGGTTAGTTCAGAAGGTTCAGACACTAGGTATCCATGGAGAGGTTGTAAACTGGATTCAAAATTGGCTGTGTGGGAGAAGACAGAGTGGTAGTGGATGATTGTTTCTCAGACTGGAGGCCTGTGACTAGTGGTGTCCCTCAGGGATCTGTGCTGAGGCCATTGTTGTTTGTTGTATATATCAATGATCTGGAAGATAATGGGGTAAATTGGATCAGCAAGTTTGCTGATGACACTAAGATTGGAGACATTGTGGACAGCGAGGGAGGCTTTCAAAGCTTGCAGAGGGATCTGAACCAACTGGAAAAATGGGCCAGAAAATAGCAGATGGAATTTAATGCAGACAAGTGTGAGGTGTTGGGTTTTGGAAGGAAGAATCAAGGTAGGACATACACAGTAAATGGTAGGGCACTGAGGAGTGCAGAGGAACAAAGGGATCTGGGAGTTCAGATACATAATTCCCTGAAAGTGGCTTCACAGGTAGACAGGGTTGTAAAAAAGGCTTTTGGCATCCTGGCATTCATAATCGAAGTATTGAGTATAGGAATTGGGATGTTATTGGTGAGGTTGTATAAGACATTGGTGAGGCCAAATTTGGAGTATTGTGTGCAGTTCTGGTCACCTAACTATAGGAAGGATATTTGTAAGATTGAAAGAGTGCAGAGGAGATTTACTAGAATGTTGCCGGGTCTTCAGGAGTTGAGTTACAGAAAAGATTGAACAGGTTAGGACTTTATTTCTTGGAGCGTAGAAGAATGAGGGGAGATTTGATAGAGGGTTACAAAATTATGAGGGGTATAGACAGAGTAAGTGTGAGTAGGCTCTTTCCACCTAGATTAGGAGAGATAAGTACGAGAGGACATGGCTTTAGGGTGAAAGGGGAAAGGTTTAGTGGGAGCTGCTTCACTCAGAGTGGTGGGAGTGTGGAACGGGCTGCCATCTGATGTAGTAAATGTGGGCTCACTCTTACGTTTTAAGAATAAATTGGATAGATACATGGACGGGAGAGGTCTGGATGGTTATGGACTGGGTGCAGGTCAGTGGGACTAGCAGCATAAAGTTTCGGCACAGACTAGAAGGGCCGAATGGCCTGTTTTCTGTGCTATAGTGTTCTATGGTTCTATGTTTCTAAGAGAGTAGACGTTTAGTTTATGGGAACAGCTGAGACCAAGATTAGGCCAGCAATGATCTTAATGTGGAGGAGGCTTGATGGGCCATAACACCTGCTCCTAATGCTTACGCCCTTATGTTAAGTCTTAAAGTACTTACTGAACACATTGAGTAACAGATGGCAGAAAGTAGCAAACTTCTCAGTTTCTGTTAAAATGTATTCTCCAGAGTCATCTTCCTTTACATTCCTTAGTATAAAGGACATGTTTGATGAATTCAGTGTAATTCGTTGCTTATAAGCGTGAGAGATCTCTTCATAGTAATCAAGAAAGGCCATTACAATGACCTTAATGCTTCTGGTTTTCTTAAAATACCAATACAGCAATACACCTTTGGGAGGATTTTCTATTCCAGTAAACAAAATAGAGCTTCCTGCAGCAGCCACTATTTGAACTGGCACTGAAACAAGAGAGAAATATATTACACAGAGGCACTGTATAAATACCATCAGATGTGATTCCAGAACAGAGAAAATGCTGCACCTCGTCCACGAATGACATTGGCACAGCAATGGTTCCTGCCCTGAGCCCTTCAGTTTAAAACTATAATAATATTTGTTTGGAAGGATCCATGCATGGATTAGCAGCCCATCCCACTGATGATAGAAAATACCACAACAGGATTTAATGTGCATGATAAAAACGTGGAGATTAAGAAACAACTGACCACATAGAGAACTGGACAGGCAAGGAGATGAGTGTAATCCTTTGATCACAATCTTGCCGAGATGAGCTAGAGCAGTGGTTTTCAGCCTTTTTCATGCTGCAGCCCCCCCCCCCCCCCCGAACATGTCCTTGTTAGATGGCGGACCCCCAAAGCCCACAAAATCAAACAATCGATAATTCAAGCATACTACACTTAAATTACTGCACATAGGCCCTATTGAAATAGTGACTATTTCAATCATTGATCAATACCAGCGGTGTCTTTCAGTGTTCAGTTCAATGTGAAGGTTGTGCCTGTTTTGCACTGCAGAGTTTGTCCAAACGTGGTGGTATGTGTGACAAACATACGCATATGTCATCCTCAATATTCCGTCTTGATCTGTATTTGGTTTTCATGGCAGTGACTGCAGAAAATGCTATTTCACACAAGTAAGTGGTTGCAAATGGTAACAGAACATTGATGGCTTTGCCGGACAGCAGTGGATACTCCTGGGAACATGCTATCCAGAACGACAGCAGTGACATTCGGTTGAACTGCAAGCGCAAAGTCCTGTCAGCTGACAGTTCAGCTAATTCTTCTTGTTCACGTCCAGTTAAATCAGTAAGCATGCATTCAAACGGATTTCGAATCCAATCAAACATGCTCGTGTCATCGTCGCTGAAATACCCATGGAAATAATGTGACAGCTGTTGAATATGGTTCAAAACGGTGCTCGCCATGGCCTTAGTCTCATTCACTATCAGAAAGTCAGCCAGCAACGGAAACATATCATAGATGCCTTGCTCGCATCTTCCCTTCCAGATATGGATTTTTTTCTGGAAGGCATTGATTTTATCATGTGTTTTCAGAACATTTGAGCTAGATCCTTGCAATGATAGATTTAAGCTGTTCAAAATGTTGAAAATATCTGCAAGATAAGCTAATCTGGCAACGCACGTCTCATCTGCCAAGAACTGTGCCAATGATCCATTATGCTCATTTAGAAAAATGAGCAGTTCATCTCGCAATTCATATACACGCTGCACAACGCGGCCTTGTGACAGCCATCTGACTTCTGTATGTAGCAAAAAATGCTTATGCTCGGATTCCATTTCACAGCATATGTTTTCAAAAAAATGATGATTGAGTGGCCTGGCTTTGATAAAGTTAACGATTTTAATGCGCGTGGAAAACGCATCAGCAAGATTTTCATCCATATCCTTTGCAGCTAAAGCCTCACAGTGAATCATGCAGTGGGTTGCTGCTACATGTGGAGCTACTTCTTTCACTCGTGCGACTAGACCCGACTTCCATCCCGTCGTTGCGGCAGCACCATCCGTGCATACTCCAATACACTATGTCCACGCCAATGCCGATTGTACAAAAAAAGTGTCAAGCACACGGAAAAGTTCTTCACTGGTTTTATGCCCTGGGAGCGCCTTGCAAAACAAAGTCTTCCAAAGCCTTCCCAGCAATATCGAACATAAACCAACAACTGCGCAACACTGGCAACATCAGTACTTTCATCGAGCTGAATTGCAAATCTGACTTGCTGAAGACGTGCTATCAGCTGGGTCTGTATATCTTCCATCATGTCGCCAATTCTTCTGCTTACCGTGTTGTCAGATGGTGGAATGGCTTTCAGTTTTTGACTGGATTCTTTTCCCAGTACAACTTCGCGCATATATACTGCTGCAGGCAGTATAAGCTCTTCTCCAATTGTGTGAGGCTTTCTGGAACGTGCTATTCGTAATGCTACCAAATATGATGCGTGAAGAGCCTTCTCATTTACAGTGACGCAGGCTGTCATTTTGCCTTTCTGCTTGAGGTACAGCTCCTTTTGCTGGTCAAAATATTCCTTCAGCTTCCTGGCAATATTTGGATGCACTGTTGTTAAATGGCGCTTCAATTTCGCTGGTTTCATTGCATCGTTGGACAGTGTTTGCAAACACACAACACAGAGAGGTTGGTCTGCATTTGTCCCCACTGAGATGAAGCCATATGAAATGTATTCTGGATCGTACTTGCGTTGTTTTCTCTTTCGGTCACCCTTATCCCCTTCGTCATCAGAATCTTCCGGTTTCTGGTCAGCTTTTCTCTGCAGAAATTTCTCCACACTCAGCAATACATGCTGGACAGTTTAATTACTATTACTGATAAACAAAATTATCAAAACTAATCTAAAATTTACATGCTTGTGCACTTCATTTAACAGTGACGTCACTGTGGCGTAAATGCACGATAAGTAAGCAATATTATTAAGGCACACCAACAACGTCACTCAGTCTCGCTAACACTACAGTGCACAACAGAATAGTAGTGAGTAGTGAACACTACTGACTACTCTGACTACACAAATCGAATATTAAGCAGCAGCTTACCAGAAGGGAACACCGTCTAAGTCTCTAAGATTGTCGCCTATAACAGATAGAATAGATATGGCCGATTTTCTGAATAGTGGAAAACTGGAGCAAGCAAGTAAGCTACGTCTTTGTAACAGGTCACTTTTCCATTTTTTTTCTTGGCTTGCTTGTGGACCCCCTGGCAACCTGCTGCGGACCCCCAGGGGTCCGCGGACCACAGATTGAAAGCCTCTGAGTTAGAGGACAGAAAAGTCAATCATCCACTACAACAACTGTTCCTTTTACCTATTTGTCTGTAACTAATTGAACATTAACACATTCTAATATCTCAGCTCTCCTTAATAAGTTTGAATTCCAGTAAAAATGCTAACATCCTGTCTTCAGAATGGATCCAAAAAAACTGGAATTCCATTTATTTACTTCTAATATGTCGGCTGCTGATTCAGTGTATTGCTGAGTTCACAAATGCTGATTTCTTATATACTGCTCATCGTATTAACAAGCTCAATCATAGGATCGTATAGCACCGAAATGGGCCCATTCCACATTCCGCCCACCTCATTCGTGCTGACCATGACGCCCATCTACACTTATCCCACTTACCTGGATTAGGCCTGTATCTTTCTACACCTTTCTTACCCAAGTCCTTGTCCGAACGCCTTTTGAACATTGTATTTGCCTTCTACCATAAGGTTCTTTTTTAAGTGTTTCTATAAGTTTTAGTCGGGAAGAGTGGGGGCTGGACTGCGCAGGCGCGGCGCGGGCATTTTAAAAAGCAAACCGCCATATCCAGCGGGCAGTGTCGAAGCGGGCAGCTGAGTGAGAGGGAGCAGAGTGGTTGGGCTTTGGCTTAAGGGGCTTTGGCATAAAGGGGCAAGGCAGGTGAGTAGCTGGCAGGTAAGTAAGGGTAAGGTTTACCTGTTATCTGTGATAAATATTTAAGTAGGAAAAACTAGGGGGAAAAAATGGAATTAGTTCAGATGGAGGACAGGGTGGTGTGCTGCAGCTGCTTGATGTGGGAGCTCGTGGACCTTGCTGTGGTCCACGATGGCCACATCTGCAGTAATTGCTTGAGGCTGGAGGAACTTCGGCTCAGAATTGATGAGCTGGAGCTGCAGCTTCAAACACTGCGCAGCATCAGGGAGGGGGAGAGTTTTGTAGATACTGTACATCAGGAGACAGTCACCCCCCTTAGAGCAGGTAATTCTGGAGTCCAGGAAGTAGATAGAATGGTGACTGTCAGGGGAGGGAAAAGGAAAAAGAAAACAAACAGGCAGATAGAGCAGAGGACCCCGGAGGCTGTTCCCCTCAGTAACAGGTTTTCCGCTTTGGAGGCTGTTGAGGGAGATGACCTGCCGGGGCCTAGCATCAGTAGCCAGGACTCTGGCACTGGGACCGGTCCTGCTGCTCAGAAGGGAAGGGAGGAGAAGAGGAAGGCAGTAGTGATAGGGGGCTCAATAGTCAGGGGAACAGATAGGAGGTTCTGTGGCAGTGAGCATGAATCCCGGATGGTATGTTGCCTCCCAGGTGCCAGGGTCCGGGATGTCACTGATTGGGTCCACAGGATTCTAGAGTGAGAGGGAGAACAGCCAGAAGTCGTGGTTCATGTTGGTACCAATGACATAGGTAGGAAGAGGGATGAGGTCCTGAAAAGTGAGTTTAGCGAGCTGGGCAGAAGGCTGAAGAACAGGACCTCGAGGGTAGCAATCTCAGGATTGCTGCCAGTGCCATGCGATAGTGAAGGTAGGAATAGGAGGAGATGGCAGATAAATGTGTGGCTGAGAAGTTGGTGCAGGAGGGAGGGTTTTAGATTTTTGGATCATTGGGATCTCTTCTGGGGAAGGTGGGACCTGTACAGAGAGGACGGGTTACACCCGAACTTGAGGGGGGCCAATATCCTTGTGGCCAGGTTTGCTAGAGTGGTTCGGGAGGGTTTAAACTAGATTGCGAGGGGGAAGTGAACCTGAGGAGTAGGTCAGAGGAAGAAGGGGATGGGGAAAAGTCAGATCTAACAGGTAGAGAGGCTTTGAGGAAGGAGAAGCAGAGTACAGGCTACAAAACTAGTAAGGTGGATGGGCTAAAGTGCATTTACTTAAATGCAAGAAGCATCAGGAATAAGGGAGATGAACTGCAAGCTTGGATAAGTACATGGGACTACGATATTGTGGCTATTACAGAGACATGACTGACATCAGGGCAGGAATGGATTTTGAATATTCCTGGTTTTCAGTGTTTTAAAAGGGATAGGGAGGTGGGGAGAAGAGGAGGAGGGGTGGCGGTACTGGTCAGGGACACTGTCACAGCTGCAGAAAGGGTAGATAATGTAGAAGGATCCTCTCTAGGGTCAATATGGGTGGGTTAGGAATAAGAGAGGGGCAGTTACCCTCCTGGGAGTATTCTATAGGCCCCCCGGTATCAGTAGGGATACTGAGGAGCAGATTGGGAGACAGTTTTTGGAGAGATGCGAAAATAACAGGGTTATTATAATGGGAGACTTCAACTATCCAAATATTGATTGGCACCTACTTAGTGCCAAAGGTTTAGACGGGGCGCACTTTAAGTGTGTCCAGGACTGATTCCTGACGCAGTATGTTGACAGGCCGACTAGAGGGAATGCCATATTAGATCTAGTTTTAGGTAATGAACTGGGTCAGGTGACAGATCTATCGGTGGGTGAGCATTTGGGGGACAGTGACCATTGCTCCATAACCTTTAGAATTGTCATGGACAGGGATAGGAGCAAAGAGGACGGGAAGATAGTTAATTGGGGAAAGGCGAATTATGAGGCTATAAGGCGAGAACTTGGGAGTGTAAATTGGGGTGAAATTTTTGAAGGGAAATGTACTATGGAGATGTGGTCAATGTTCAGGGATCTTTTTCAGGATGTTAGGGATAAATTTGTCCCGGTGAGGCAGAGAAGGAATGGCAGGGTGAAGGAACCATGGGTGATGAGAGAGGTGGAACAACTAGTTAGGAAGAAGAGGGTGGCATACATAAGGTGTAAGCAGCAAGGATTGGACAGGGCTCATGTGGTATATAGAGTAGCAAGAAAGGAACTTAAGAAAGGGCTGAGGAGAGCAAGAAGGGGGATATGAAAAGGCCTTGGCGAGTAGGGTTAAGGAGAATCCCAAGGCTTTTTTCTTGTATGTAAAGAGCAGAAGGATGACTAGAGTAAAAGTAGGTCCAATTAAAGACAAAGGTGGGAGGATGTGCCTGGAAGCTGTGGAAGTGGGTGAGGTCCTCAATGAATACTTCTCTTCAGTATTCACCAAGGAGAGGGGTCTTGAGATCAGTGTAGGTGAGGATAATGTTCTAGAGTATGTAGATATTCAGAGAGAGGATGAGTTGGAGTTGTTAGAAAATATTAGGACAGATAAGTCCCCGGGGCCTGACGGAATATTCCCCAGGCTGCTTCGTGAGGTGAGGGAGGAGATTGCTGAACCGTTGGTTAGGATGTTTGAGTACTCGTCAACGGGGATGGTACCAGAGGATTGGAGCGTGGCAAATGTTGTCCCCTTATTCAAAGAAGGTAGTAGGGATAGTCCAGGGAATTACAGACCAGTGAGCCTTACGTCTGTGGTGGGCAAGCTGTTGGAAAGGATTCTAAGAGCTAGGATCTATGAGCATTTGGAGAAACATGGACTGATTAGGGACAGCCAGCATGGCTTTGTGAAGGGAAGATCTTGCCTCACAAGCCTGATAGGGTTCTTTGAGGAGGTGACTAGGAAGGTTGATGAGGGTAGTGCAGTGGATGTGGTCTACATGGACTTTAGTAAGGTGTTTGACAAAGTTCTGCATGGCAGACTTCTTCAGAAGATCAGATGCCAAGGGATCCAGGGAAGCTTGGCAGTGTGGATTCAAAATTGGTTTGCCTGTAGAAAGCAGAGGGTTGTGGTGGAGGGAGTGTATTCGGATTGGAGGGCTGTGACTAGTGGTGTCCCACAGGGATCGGTTCTGGGACCTCTACTTTTTGTGATATTTATTAATGACTTAGATGAGGGGGTGGAAGGCTGGGTTAGCAAGTTTGCAGATGACGCAAAGATCGGTGGTGTTGTGGATAGTGTGGAGGGCTGTTGAAGCTTGCAGAGGAATATTGATAGGATATAGAGCCAGGCTGACAAGTGGCAGATGGAGTTCAATCCAGAGAAGAGTGAGGTAGTACACTTCGGAAGGACAAACTTCAAGGCGGAGTACAAGGTAAATGGCAGGATTCTGGGCAGTGTAGAGGAGCAGAGGGATCTGGGGGCTCATATCCACAGATCATTGAAAGTTGCCTTGCAGGTAGATAGGGTAGTTAAGAAAGCTTATGGGATGTTAGCTTTCATAAGTCGGAGGATCGAGGTTAAGAGCCGCGAAGTGATGATGCAGCTTTACAAAACTCTGGTTAGGCCACACTTAGAGTATTGTGTCCAGTTCTGGTCGCCGCATTATAGGAAGGATGTGGAGGCGTTGGAAAGGGTGCAGAGGAGATTTACCAGGATGCTGCCTGGATTAGAAGGTATGGATTATGAGGAGAGACTAAAGGAGCTAGGGCTGTTCTCATTGGAGAGAAGGAGGATGAGGGGAGACATGATAGAGGTATACAAGATATTGAGAGGAATAGATAGAGTGGACAGCCAGCACCTCTTTCCCAGGGCACCAATGCTCAAAACAAGAGGACGTGGCTTTAAGGTACTGGGTGGGAAGTTCAAGGGTGATGTCAGAGGGAGGTTTTTCACGCAGAGAGTGGTTGGTGCATGGAATGTGCTGCCTGGGGTGGTGGTGAAGGCTGATACATTGGACAAGTTCAAGAGATTGTTAGATAAGCATATGGAGGAATTTAAGATAGAGGGGTATGTGGGAGGAAGGGGTTAGATAGTCTTAGGTGTGGTTTGAAGGGCGGCACAACATGGTGGGCCGAAGGGCCTGTATTGTGCCATATTATTCTATGGTTCTCATTACAGAGCACCACCACCCTTTCTGTGAAAAACTTTTATACATATAAACAACAAAGATCTTAACACCGACCCCTGTGGTAGATTAGCTGCTACAGATTTCCAGTCAGAAAAACGTCCATCCACCACTACGCACTGCCTCCTATCACCATTCCAATTTTGCATCTAGTTTGCCAACGCGCTTTGGATCCTTTGTGCCTTGAATACTTCCATCAGGTCCTGTCATACATTATTGAAATCTGCCTTCCCCCAGTTTTGGGCCTTATCTTGGTCTTATCTTTTTCCATGACTACCTTGAAGCTTAGAGAACTATGGTCAGTGTTCCCAAAGGGTTCAAGAACAGACACTTCCATGACTTGCCCAGCTTCATTCCCCAAATTAAGGTCAGTATCAAAAATCCCTCTTGGATGCATTTTATGAATTCCATCCCATCTAAGCCCCTTTCATGAAGGCAATCCCAGTCAATATTGGCAAAGTAAATGCAGTTAAGCCTACTGGCCCTCTATGTTTCCCCTCCTGTCTCTTGCCTGTTCTATTTTCAACTTACAAGTCAGCACCAACTCCTGCTGCACCAGCATTCTGGGTCCTACCCCTCCCACCTCCGCCTGACTAGTTGAAGCCCTCCAGTATAGCACTAACAAACCCTGCAATGATGTCCCCCTCCAGTTCAGGTGCAATCCATTCTTGTACACGTTACTGCTGCCCAGGAGATATCCCTATGATCCAAAATCTGAATGATGCCTTGCAGACTCCTGCCTATTGGGATGGTAAAAATGGAAATAATTAAGACTTTCAAAGTGGAGTCGGACAGAAATTGGGAGAAGAGTTTGCAGGTTTGTTGGGGGAAAACGAGTGAGTGGGACTGGCAAGATTGCTCTACAATGAGTTGGGGATAGACCCCTGCTGTGCCATAACTATTATGACCATGTGAATTATTGAGTTAAGACATTTTATTCTTCTTTGGACACGGACTTTATGGACTTGGAATCATTTTTTTTACAGAGGGTGGTGGGTGCCTGGAACGCACTGCCAAGGGAAGTGGTAGAAGCAGATACGATAGCAACATTTAAGAGGCATTCAGACAGACACATGAACAGGCAGGGAGTGGAGGGATTTAGACTATGTGCAGGCAGATGTGCAGTTTCAACTGGTATCATGATCGGCACAGACATGGTGGCCCTAAGGAGGTGTTCCTGTGCTGTACTGTTCTATGTTCTACCTTTCTTGATCACAACTTTTCGAGTCTTATGATCTATTCTCTTAACCTGTTTTGCCACTCTAGATGCCTTGTGCACCGATACCCCCAGCTCCCTCTGCTCCTGCGTGTTAGAGTGGTATCTCTTATCCCATATCGCTTCTCCTCAATCTTCCTTCCAAATTATATAATTTCTCTGCATTATTCATCTACCAGGCATCTGCCCATTCTCCCAGCAACAGGGATAATCCAGGAAATTATAGACCTACCCTGTAATCTGTAATTAGGGATCCGTGCTGGGACCTCTTTTTTTTCCATAATGTTTGATATGGATAAAAATGTAGATGAGCTGATCAGTGAGTTTGCAGACAATACAAAAATTCATAGTGAGGAAGGTTGTCAAAGGATGCAAGTTTAATCCAGCCAAGTGTGAAGTGCTTCATTTTGGAGCAATTTTTCAAAGGAAGTTATACAGTAAATCGCAGAACCCTTTGGGGCACTGCAGTACAGAGAGATTTTTGAGATGCAAGTCCATAGCTCCCTGAAAGTGGCAACACTAGTGGATAGGGTGGTAAAGAAGGTACATGCCACACTTCGTTCATCAGTCAGGGTGTTGAGTATAAAAGTCAAAGTCATGTTGCAGCTGTATAAAACTTTGTCACCTGGTATCACCACCACCACATGAATCATTCAGCCTCTCTTGATCTCAACATTACAGAAATTGCCTTTCTCCCCTCTATTCTTTCTTCCTTATTTGAAACTTTAAAAATGACTGATGTCAT
Source organism: Pristis pectinata (assembly GCF_009764475.1). Classification (NCBI taxonomy): domain Eukaryota; kingdom Metazoa; phylum Chordata; class Chondrichthyes; order Rhinopristiformes; family Pristidae; genus Pristis; species Pristis pectinata. The sequence goes on along the minus strand of NC_067438.1, from coordinate 277,451 downwards.
ATGTTTCTAAGCTAAAATATTAATTTTGATTCTCTCACAGATGTTGCTTAACTGTTGAATATTTCCAGCTTTTTCTGTTTTTATTTCAGATTTCCAGCATCTGTAGCTTTTGGCTTTTAATGGTCCAGCTACTGCTGCACACTCTATACAACAAAAGGCTGCATTTATTTGTACAGACAAAAACTGTTCACAAGCCTAGTCCATTGAGGAGTTGTTGCCTATCGTTACTGATTGCAGTCTGTTGGTTAGGAAATCAAGGATCCAGTTGCAGAGTGGGGTACAGAGCCCTAGGGTCGAGGAGGTTGGAGATAAACTTGTTTGGATTTATGATGTTGAAGGCAGAGCTATAGTCAATAAATAGGAGTCTGATGTAGGCATCTTTGTTATCCAGATATTCCAGAGATGAGTGTAGGGCCAAAAAGATGGTGTCCACCATGGACCTGTTTCAGTGGTAGACGAGTTGCAGTGGATCAAGGTTGTCTGAGAGGCTAGAGTTGATGTGTGCCATGACCACATGAACTGCCCAACTTCACTTTTTAGCCCATTACAGCATGCAAGCCTTTCCATAATCGATGGGTGTTTGTGTGGCTAGTCTGAGACAAGCTCAGTCTGGTATTGTCTTGTTGCATCCCTAGTGGTTTTGCGAAAGTTGTACCTAGATTTCTTGTATGGGTCAGGGTCAACTGACTTGAATGCCTCAGACCTGGACTTCAGTAGGGAATGGATCTCTTGCTTCATCATAGTTTCCGGTTGGGGAAACATTTGCTGTCCTCTACACACTGACTGATGAAGTCTGTGATGGCAGTGGCACACAAATTTATGTTGGCTGCTTAATCCTTGAATATGGACCAATCCACCAACTCAAAGCAGTCACGTAGGAACTCAAGTCATAGAGCATTACAGCACAGAAACAGGCCCTATGGTCCATCTAGTCCATGCCACCTGATCTTCTGCCTAGTCCCATCTACCTGCACCTGGACCATATCCCTCCAAAGCCCAGAGAAGCAAAGGACTGCAGATGCTGGAATCGAGAAGAAAAACACTATGATGCTGGAGGAACTCAGCAGGCCAGGCAGCATCCGTGGAGAAAAGCAGGCGGTCAACGTTTCAGGTCAGGACCCTTCTTCAGGACTGAAGATAGGAAAAGGGGAAGCCCGATATATAGGAGGGAAAAGCAGAGCAGTGATAGGTGAACAAAAGAGGGGAGGCGGGGTGGGCACAAGATGGTGATAGGTAGATGCAGGTAAGAGATAGTGATAGGCAGGTGTGGGGGAGGAGGGGAGAGCAGATCCACCAGGGGATGGGTCACAGGGAGGAGGGAGAGGAAAAACAAAGGGGGGTGTCCTAGCCTATCCTTCTTCTACCCTTTATTTTCTCTCCTTGCATAAGAGGTGGGATGTTACGTTCCAACATTACGAAACGTTGGTTAGGTCACACTCGTAGTATTGTGTGTTGCTCTGGTCACCGCTCTCTATGTACACTGTACACTGGAGAGAGCGCAGAGAAAGTGTTGCTTGGATTGGAAGTCTTTAGTTATGGGGAGAGATTGGACAGGCTGAGCTTGTTTTCCCTGGTGTGAAAGAGGCTGAGAGGTGACCTGATTGTCGTATATAAGATTATGAGAGACATGGACAGGGTAGATAGAACATTTTTGGCAGGAGTATTAAAAGCAAAAGGGCATAGGTTTAAGATGACGGGTAAAAGTTTCAAAGGAGACCTGATAAGTAATTTTTTTTTATGCAGAGACTGGTTGATATCTGGAACGTGGTGCCAGTGGAAGTGGTGATACAAATGCCACTTTTCAGAGGCATTTAGACATACACTTAAACAGGCAAGGCACAGAAAGACACAGTCCTAATGTAGGCAAATAGTATTGGTGTAGATGGGCATGGTGGGGCTGACGGGTCCATTTCTGTGGTGTACAACTCTACGAATAGATTTGGGTTAACTGTACAGGACAGATTTAAAACTTCAATCTAGGAGGAATCCAACTTTTAGGTGTTTGTCTACTCTGCCTGACTTCAGACTAGTGTGCTAACTAATTGGTCACCCTCTCCATTCCCTGAAAGTAAATGAATATGCTCAAGTCAAAATATGTATGTCACCCACACTTTTCGTCCATTTCAAAGCTGAGGCCAAATCTTACATTTTAACAGACAGAAAACAGCTTTGGAAATTTCTTTTATGCACAAACATAAATCAGCTTTACCTTGTGTCTCATTTGCAAAATGACAAGTGTTAGGAATATCAAAGAGAATCAAAATCTTCATGACATTGCGGACATCCAGCATTTTCACCATAAGATCAAAGGTATTGTGATGCTGAGGAAGCCTCGCTGGAGTTCGGTGACACAGAGAAAGTGAAGGTGCTACTGGAGCCTGTAGAGACAGAGAGAGAGTGAATGTGCTACTGGAGCCTGCAGAGACACAGAGCTAAGTTGCTACTGGAGCCTGTAGAGACACAGAGGGAGAAAGCGAAGGTGCTACTGGAGCCTGCAGAGAGCAGGGTCAGTCAGTGCAGGAGAGCAAGAGGCCCAGCAAGAGAGCGAAAGAAGTGTCACAGCTGACAGCCACTGCCTCACAGCTCCAGTGACCCTGGTTCAATCCCGACCTCTGGCACTGTGGAGTTTGCACGTTCTCCCTGTGACCGTGTGGGTTTCCCCAGAGTGCTCCAGTTTCCTCCCACATCCCAAGGTCGTGTAGTCGGTGGGTTAATTGGCCGCTGTAAATTGCCCCAGTGTGTGGGTGAGGGTATAATCTAGGGAGAGAAGGCTCCAGGGAACAATTAATAGAGAGCAGGAATGTTCTCTGAGCCGGAAAAGGCTTTCTGGGCCAAATGGCCTCCTGCAATATTATACAGAAACATGGAGGGATGGAGGGGGTAGTGGGGGGAGAGAGGGAAAGGGGATGGAGGGGGGAGTTGAACGGAGAGGGGGGAGAGGGGGAAGGTGGAGGGAGTGAAGTGGGGATGGAGAGGATGGAGGTGGAGGGAGGGGAGGAAAGGGAGAGGTGGAGGGATGGAGCATGGGAAAGGGGTGGAGATGGAGGGGAGGAGGTGCAGAGAGGAGGTGATGGAGGGAGGGAGCTAGGGGAAGGAAGAAGGAGGGAAGGGGAGGTGGAGATGGAAGGGACGTGAGAGGGAGGTGGGGAAGTGGACATGGAGAGAAGGAGGAGAGGGGGAGAGAGGGAGATGAAGAGGGAGGTGGAGGGGGTGAGGGAGGGAAGGGAGAGGGCGAGGGAGAGAGGGAAGGGGAGAGAGGGGGAGGTGGAGGGAGAGGTGGAGGGAGAGATGAGGTGGTGGGAGGGAAGGGGAGGTGTTGGGAGGGAAGGGAAAGAGAGAAGGGAAAGAGGGAAGGGGAGGGAGAGGGAGGGTGGGGGCTAGGAAGGGGTGAGAGGGAGGAGGGGAAAGGAAGAGGGGGAGTGGGGAGGAAGGGGAAGGAGGGCGAGGGAGGAGGGGGGAGCGAGGTACAAGGAGGGAAGGGGTGAGAAAATGCAATGAGGGGATAGGAAGGGGTGTGGGTCGGGGTTATGGTGGGTTTGGGTGTGATGGGGTTCGGTGGGGGGGTAATGGGGTAATGTGGGGGTGGTGGGGGTGTTGGGGGTCTGTAGGGGGCAGGGTGGGTGAGGGTGAAGGGGTTCTGTGGGGTGAAGGGGTGTCAGGGGGTCTGGGTGGTGTATGGATTGGGGTGAGGGGGTAGAGGGGGTGTGAGGGGGTCGGGGTCTAGAGTTGGGGATGATGTCATGGGAGGGTGAGGGGATGGGAAGGTGAGGGGGTTGAGAGTGGAGTGAGGGGTGTGAGGTTGGGTTGAGTTGGAGAAGATGGAGAGGAGAGAGGAGAGGGGAGATGAGGGGGAGGAGAGGAGAGGGGAGATGAGGGGGAGGAGAGGAGAGGGGAGATGAGGGGGAGAGGGGAGATGAGGGGGAGGAGAGGAGAGGGGAGATGAGGGGGAGGAGAGGAGAGGGGAGATGAGGGGGAGGAGAGGGGAGATGAGGGGGAGGAGAGGAGATGGGAGATGAGGGGGAGGAGACGAGGGGGAGGAGAGGAGAGGGGAGACGAGGGGGAGGAGAGGAGAGGGGAGACGAGGGGGAGGAGAGGAGAGGGGAGACGAGGGGGAGGAGAGGAGAGGGGAGACGAGGGGGAGGAGAGGAGAGGGGAGACGAGGGGGAGGAGAGGGGAGATGAGGGGAGGAGAGGAGAGGGGAGATGAGGGGGAGGAGAGAGGGGAGATGAGGGGGAGGAGAGGAGAGGGGAGATGAGGGGGAGGAGAGGAGAGGGGAGATGAGGGGGAGGAGAGGAGAGGGGAGATGAGGGGGAGGAGAGGGGAGATGAGGGGGAGGAGAGGAGATGGGAGATGAGGGGGAGGAGACGAGGGGGAGGAGAGGAGAGGGGAGACGAGGGGGAGGAGAGGAGAGGGGAGACGAGGGGGAGGAGAGGAGAGGGGAGACGAGGGGGAGGAGAGGAGAGGGGAGACGAGGGGGAGGAGAGGAGAGGGGAGATGAGGGGGAGGAGAGGAGAGGGGAGATGAGGGGGAGGAGAGGAGAGGGGAGACGAGGGGGAGGAGAGGAGAGGGGAGACGAGGGGGAGGAGAGGAGAGGGGAGACGAGGGGGAGGAGAGGGGAGATGAGGGGAGGAGAGGAGAGGGGAGATGAGGGGGAGGAGAGAGGGGAGATGAGGGGGAGGAGAGGAGAGGGGAGGGAGATGTTGGGGGAAGGAGATGTGGGAGAGGGAGATGAGTTGGGGGAGGGAGATGGGGGAGGGGGAGGAGAGAGATGAGGGGGAAGGGGGGAGGGAAGGAGATGGAGGGAGGGAGGGAGGGAGGGAGGGAGATGAGGGGAAGGACTCACCTCCGCTCCTCCCCGGGCGCCGGCGGCCGTTATCGGCGGGGTTTCTCGACTCGCGCGCATGGGGTGGGAGGGGTTGGGAGGGGGGAGGGGTGGAGAGGGGGAGGGTTGGGAGGGGTGGGGGTGGAGAGGGGGAGGAGTGGAGTTGGGAGGGGGTGGGGGCCTGAGGCCGTCCCTCCCTCTCCCCCTCCCCTCCCCTCCCGCCCACCCACCTGAGGACAGTCCGACCTCCTGCGAGCCCTCACCAGGTTGAGCTCCACGCTGCTCCGGTCTGTACCTGGTCAACAACCAAACACCTTTCGGAGGAAATTTAACACGAAATCAACATCTACTGTATCATCGACCTGCGAGCGAAGGTGGACAGAAGTGATCACTTATTCGATGGGACCGGGTCATCTTTAAAGTCAGATACTTGCGAAATGCAGGTGCAGACGCAGTATGTAAGGTAGTTAGAGTGCGAACCGCCCAGTGTTGTATCATAGTACTTTTGCAGGCTTTCTCTATTTTTGTTATTTTGAGTGCCCAATGTTACACTAGTTGTAGTATTTGCTTAGTTTTAATAAACTTTTAAACGTTTCTGGCTAATGTGAATTTTGACTTGTTTTACCTCCCCTGGACGAGCTCAGTCTGAACTGATCTACCTGCATTCCACACTACCCACCGCCTCCAGACCACCCTCCCATCCCAATCCCCAGCCATTCTCAAACCTCAAATTCAGCAAAATAGACAACCACCACCAGATCCCCCAGCTATCACCCCAACTACCATCCATTCCCAAACTCTCAACTCCCCACCCAACCCCAAATTCCTAGTCCCCCACACATCATCCCATCCATTCCCATGCATCCCCACAAGACCCATTATAGCAAACTCTCAACTCCCCACCCATCTCCAACACCCAACCCATCATCCCAACCCCCAACAACCCATTCATTTCCCTGACAGCTCCAGTGCATTTCCACTTACCCATCTCTACTCCTTGGCATTGTTTCCCCTGACCCTCCTTACACATCATCTCCTCACTTCCAATATATATATGATTTAACACGCCACTCACTCTCCAAATCTCTGCCCATAAACTCATTCTGCTACCTATTCCCCAAACCTCAAGTAACCACTTCAACTTCCTCCTGCCCACGTCCACCCCCATACTCCAAATCATCCTCCTCCCTTGATGCTAACTATAAAACTGGTTGTGTAATTATTTGAAAATCCATGCGAAGGATTTAGACAAAGGGATCTGGGTATTGTATTGAATCTGCCAATGTTACAAAGATAGAGGGGAAAGATTTGTGGGGTCAGCAAGAGTTTACAGAGAGATTAAATGAGTGAGCAAAATGATGGTAGATGGACAACAACGTAGAGAAATATGAGGTTATCCAGTTTTGCAACAATGGAGAATATTAGTTAAATGGTATGGAACTATCAAATGCTGGGTGTTCTCTGGGTAAAGCAAGTAATTAGGAAAACAACTGTAAGGTTCATCTCCTAAAGGGGATGGTGTATGAAAGCAGGGAAGCCCCATCACAATGGGCTTTGGTGAGGTTACACCTGGAGTACCGTGTGCACTTGTGGTCTGCTTATTTGAGGAAGGAAGACTTATCTTAAAGACAAGGCAGGGAAAGTTTGCGAGATTGATTTCAGGTACGAAGTGTCATCTGATGAGGAAAGTTAGTAGATTGTGCCTATGCTCTCCAGCGTTCTGAATAGATGATCCAAATGAAATCATCACAATTCTGGGGGTGTGACAGGGCAGATGCTGTGTGGATGTTTTCTGAGATGGAATCCAGAGCTTGGGAGTACAGCTTTAGGATAAAGAGTTTGTCCATATAAGGTGATAAGGATGAATGCACGGTAGTGTAGTGGTTAGTGTAACACTTTACAACACCAGCGACACGGGTTCAATTCCGGCCGCTGTCTGTAAGGACTTTGTATGTTCTCCCCGTGTCTGCATGGTTTCTTCCGGGTGCTCCGGTTTCCTCCCACATTCCAAAGGCATATGGGTTAGGAAGTTGTGGGCATGCTATGTTGGCGCCAGAAGTGTGGCAACACTTGTGGGCTGCCCCCAGAACACTGGACGCAAAATAATGCATTTCACTGTGTGTTTCGATGTACATGTGACTAATAAAGATATCTTATCTTATCTTCCACCATAGTGTAGTGAATCTTTGAAATTCTCTACCCAAGATATTCAGTCACTGAATAAATTCAAAATTAAGTGGGACAGAATTTTGGACTATGGAGAAATCAAAGGTACGGGATAAACAAAGAATATGCTGGAGGAACTCAGTAGGCTGAGCAGCATCTGTGGGAGGAAAGAAATTGTCGCCATTTCGGGTCGAAACCCTGAATCAGGTTATAGGATGAGGCAGGGAAGTAAATTTCATGCCATGATCAGATAGTTTGATTTTATTGAATGGCTGACTGATCTTATTTAAGTTCTTAAGTTCATTAGATGTGACACAAAATAGTTTCAGAAAGTAAGAATACAATAATCTGTAACAGTTAATATTTATTTAACAATTCACTAAAAATCAAACAATATGACATTGATAAAAAGCAAAAAAATTGCCCCTAACGTTTAGTGTTCTGTTTTCTTTATCGGCTCCTATCTGGTGTACTTTTATTTTTTAAGATAATAAGTTTAATCTAATTGAGAAAAATCTTATTTTCTTAAACTCGGGTTAACATTGACAAAAGCTTGCATCACAGGTCATACTCAGTGCATGAAATCCAATAACAATGTCATACTCTTCTTCATCACTTCCAAAATTCAGAGTTGACAGATATCCTGCAGGAATTCATTATAGTTGTTGCCATCACCTTCCAGTCCTCTCATTTCCAGGCACACTTTCAACATTTTCTTCTCCCGTGAACCAGCTGCAAGAGTTTGTTCATTGCAGCTTCTGGAATATCACAGCAGCAGGCACTGTTAAAAATAATGGAATGATCACGTTGCTTGGGTTCAAAACTGTATGTGCTTGTACAGGAGGTACAGACAAGATATCAGCCAGCTTCTGAGGCCACTGAATGGACTGCCAAACTTGCTATTCAAATGCCGTATGAATAAGCAAATAGAGCATGGAACAGTACAGCACAGGAACAGGCCCTTTGGTTCATGATGTTGCGCCGAATTAAACTAATGATGCCTAATTACATATCCTTTCTGCTTGCACATGGTCCATATCCCTCCATTCTCTGGATATCCATGTACCTATCTAAGACCCTCTTAAATGCCTCTAGCGTATCTGCCTCCACCACCACCCCTGGCAGCGCATTCTATACACCCACCACGCTGTGTGTAAAAAACTTGTCCTGCACATCTCCTTTGAACTTTACCCCCTCACCTTCAATGCATGCCCTCTGGATTTAGATATTTTGAGCCAGGGATAAAGATACCAGCTGTTGACTCTTATCTGTGCCTCTCATAATCTTTGAAACTTCAGGTCTCCCCTCAGCCTCTGCCACTCCAGAGAGAACAACCCAAGTTTTCCAACCTCTCCTTATCACACCTGTCCTCTAATCCAGGAAGCATCTTGGTAAACCTCTATTGCACCCTCTCCAGAACCTCCACATCCTTCCTACAATGGGGCAACCAGAATTGAATGCAATACTCCAGATGCAGCCTAACCAGTGTTCTATAAAGCTGCTTCATAACTTCCTGACTCTTGAGCTCAATTCCTCAACAACTAAAGGCAAACACGGTGTATGCCTTCTTTATGCCCTATCAACTTGTGCGGCCACTTTCAGGGGGCTATGGACTTGCTCCTAAGATCCCTCTGTACATCAGCACTATTAAGGGTCTTGCCATTAATAGTGTACTGTCCCTTTACATTTGATCTCCCAAATTGCAGGACCTCACATTTGGCCAGATTAAACTCCATCTGGCGTTTCTCTGCCCATATCTGCAACTGACCGATATCCCGCTGTATCATTTGGCAATCTTCTACACTATCCACAACACCAACAACCTTTGTGTCATCTGCAAACTTACTAACCCACCCATCCACATTTCATGTGTGTGTGTGTGTGTGTGTGTGTGTGTGTGTGTGTGTGTGTGTGTGTGTGTGTGAGAGAGAGAGAGAGAGAGCAGGAGAGAGGTAAAAATATGTGGATCCCTGCTGAACTACACTAGTCACAGACCTCCAGCCAGAGTAAGATCCACTGACCACTACCTTCTGAATTCAAACAGCCAAGTCACTGTGGATCGCATGCAACTCAATCTTCTGGATGAGAATGCAGAATATAGTGTTATAGTTACAGAGAAAGTGCAGTGCAGGTAGACAAATAAAGTGCAAGGGCCACGACGAGGTAGATTGAGAAATCTAGGGTTCATCTTCAGTGTACAAGAGGTCTGTTCAAGAGTCTGATAACAGTGAGATAGAAGCTGTCCTTGAGCCTGGTGATGGGAGGAGGGAGAAGAAAGAATGACTGGGGTGGGGGGGGTCCTTGCTTACTTTGGTTGCTTTCCCAAGGTAGTGAGAAGTATAGATGGAGTCAATGAGGGGAGGCTGATATGCATGATCAGCTGGGCGTAATTCATAACTTTTTCTATATTTTTAAAAGGATAATAGTTTTCAGTAAAATTCTGTCTATTTCATAGTATTGTTGTACAAGATTGCTGACTATACAAACTGAGGTTTTAAAATGAGCTGTGTGAAGGACTGTAGGAGGTACAAACAAATTAAGTGAATGGACAAGGAGGTGAGAAATGATGTTGAATGAGGGAAAATGAGGTTATGCAACTGGTAGGGAGAATAAAAAAGTAGAAAAGTTTTTAACCTGTAAGTGGCTAATAACTTATTATTCAAAAGGTCTTGTTGGACCTTCAACATGATCCCAGAAAGTTAATGGAGCAGAACATCTGAGCCTTTTACCAGACAGTAACGGTTGCAATGCCTGTCGCTCAACAGACACTCGATGACCCTGCCAAAGCCCCACCAGTTTTGGAGTCACTCCCACCCACAAATTTCACAAGGCACTGGTCTCCTCAGTGTGCATTAAAGGTCATGTGACACCAGCATTAAAGGCAACCCTCAGCCTACACCTGACAACATCGTCTCTTTTATCTCAAAGGCACCTGAATCCCCTGCATTATTAAGGAATGCAGGAATAAAATTATATCTAGGTTAAACAAACAAGAGTTTATTCTAATTGATTAGGTCTTGGAAACTAAATAATATCCAATTACATTGCAAATAGATTTAGGAATTAAAACTTTAGTCAGGTTATTAAAAGGCAGCAACACAAGGCCTTCTTCAAACTTATAGAATGTGCTAAATATATTTATTGATGCTGTTTCCAGATCTGACAATTTGATGTTCTGACAGACAAAAACAAGCCCAAACTCGGTGGTGACCCTGACAGAGAGTTAATATATCTTTTTGGCCAATAAAACTATGTTTGATATGTTGGTGCACCATGTTTCTACTTTCTGTGAAAGGTGAGTATTGCTGAAGGGTATTGGCAGAGGCCTGGAGTAAAGATTGGCACTCGTCCTGCTTCCACCAGTCACTGGCTAAGCATTCTTGACCAGTAATCAGATGGAAATAATTCTTCCTAGTTCTTTTTGTAAGTAGACATTGCTGGTTTCGAGGATCTCTTTTGATCAATCATATCTTGTAAAGAGATAGCAGGATTCTTAATCTGTAGCTGATTCTGCATCAATGACCCCTTCTCACCCAGCCTGAGTCACACCATGCACCTGATCTCAGCCACAACTCTCTCAACTCTTCCAAATCTTTGCTGCCCCTGCCTGTCAGTTTTCAGTGACTTATGTAGAAGGACATCTAGGATGCTTTGAACATCAATGTTTCCCAATCCATCAACATTAACAAAAATCTCATTATTTCTGTTTATTTTCAATCAAAGTGTATAACCTTACACTATTCCCCATGTTGTTGCCCACACACTCAGCTTGTCTCTATCCTTTTGAAACTATGTATATCACCACTCACATTTGCACTTTAGTTACATGTCATCAGCAGATTTGAAAACATAAATTCGGTCCACTCAGCCTCACGACTAAACAGATTGTGGATAGCTGGTGCCCAAGTACTTATCTCTGCAATACCCCAGTAGCCACAGCCTGCCAAACTGAGGTTTCGTTCATTCCTACGCCAATTCCAAGTGCCCTAACACTGTTCACCAATCTCCTACCTGGAATCCAATCAAAAGCTTACCAGAAATCCAAATATACCACATCCTTTGGTTTCTCTCTCATTTATTCTACTGAGTACATCTTCAAAGAACTCAACAGATGAGTCAAACGATGACTATTCATTTCCCTTTCATAAATTTATGTTGAGTCTGCTCAATTATATTATTATTTAATAAGAGTCTTGATATCCTTTATTATTGATTCCGTCATTTTCCCTGCTACCAATGTCAGGCTACAGGTCAATAGTTCCCTGTGTTTTCTCTCCCTCCTTTGTTAAATAATGGAGCCCAGTTTGCTACCTTCCAATCTGCAGGAACAATTCTAGAATCTGGAGCATTTTGCAAGGAGATACCATTGCATCCAATATTTCCTTAGATAGATCTTCCAAAACTTTGCTACAAATTCCACTCTGTGTTAGAACATAGAACAGTACAGCACAGTATAGGCCCTTTGGCCCACGATGTTGTGCCGACCTATACAAACCTTATCCACATTCAATCTATCTCCCTCTCTTCTTCACCTCTCATCACCTTCTATTTTTCTTTTGTCCTTGTGACTATCTAATAGTCTCTTAAATTACCCTATCGTATCGGCACCTACCACCGCCCCTTATAATGCGTTCCAGGCCCCCAACGCTCTCTGTGTAAAAAAATGACCTCTGACACCTCCCCTGAACTTTTCTCCACACAACTTAAAACGGATGACATTTAGCATTGGCCACTGCCACCCTGGGGAAAAGGTACTGGCTGTCCTCTGTCTATACCTCTCATAAGCTTATACACCTCTATCAAATCTCCTCAAGTCCTCCGTCGCTCCAAAGAGAAAAGCCCTAGCTCAATCAACCTTTCCTCATTATGACATGTTCTCCAATCCAGGAAGCATCCTTGTAAATCTCCTCTGCACCCTCTCTAAAGCTTTCACATCCTTCCTATAATGAGGCAACCAGAACTGAACAATATCCTAAGTGTGGTCTAACCACAGTTTTATAGAGCTGCAACATTACCTCACGGCTCTTGAACTCTTACCCTGACTAATGAAGGTCAACACACCATACGCCTTCTTAACAACCCTATCGACTTGTGCTGCAACTTTGAGGGATCTATGGACTTGGTCTCCAAGATCTAGGTTCCTCCATACTGCTAAAGTCCTGCCATTAACCCTGTATTCTACCTTCAAATTCGACCTTCCAAAGTGAATCACTTCACACTTCTTCTGGCAGAAACCCACTTTTGACCGTGCAGATTCTTTTCTGTGTTTTTCACGGGTTTACATTAAAGTTTTATTTCCCCTTTATCAGTTTTTTTATTCATCCTTTGTTGAATTCTAAAACATCCTAATTCTCAGGCTTACTGCTTTATTCTAATGAGAGGGAAAGGGATGAGAATTCTCATTATTCTGATGAGAGGGAAAGGGATGAGAAGGAGAAAGTGGTGAGGCAGAAAGGGAGGGGAAAATGTATTAGGAATAAAGAGGGACAGTAATGGAGACAGAAAAGGGTGAGCGAAAGGTGCGTGTGAGGGACAGAAGGAGAGAGGGTCATCATGAACAGAAGGAGGATAGGTAATTGTACTTGAGAGCAATGGGGTTTGCAATGTTTTCACAGGTCTCTTTAGATCATATGTACTTGGTTAAACATTACCTGAAAACAGTGTAAATTTCTGAAGCTGTAAAAGCCCTCATCTTGACCAAAGTCGACTTGTTCTTTTTGCAAGATTCCATGTCTGCACTGTAAATAAAATATACAAGGCATTCAATTAAAAATGAAAATAATTTATTTGAAGCTATGTAGTCTCTATGATAATCACAACCCTATTGCATCATGGACCAACAACCTCCATGCAGGGATCAACAACAATTTACATTTATTTAGTACCTTAAATGTAGCAAAACATCCAAAAGTGCTTTATGGATATGCGTTTGACACAGAGCCAAAAAAAAAGAGCTGTAATTGAGTCAAAGAGTCTTACAGCATGGAAACAGGCCCTTCGGTCCAAATGCTGACCAAGGTACCTAGGCCCATATCCCTTTAAACCTTTCCTATCCACATACCTGTCCAAATGTCTTTTAAATATTGTAATTGTACCCGCCTCTACTACTTCCTTTGGCAGCTTGTTTCATACACCTACCACCCTCTGTATGAAAAAGTTGCCCCTCAGGTCCCCCTTCAATCTTTTGTCTCTCACTTTAAGCCTATGTCCTCTAGTTTTAGACTCCCTTACTCTGGGGAAAAGACTGAGACCATCTATCTTATCTATGCCTCTCATGATTTTATAAACCTCTGTAAGGTCACCCACGGCCTCCTTTGCTCCAGGGAAAACAGTCTCAGCCTATTCAGCCTTATTTGGTACTTACAACTCTTGACCTCCAGTCTTGGCAACGTCCTTATCATTCTTTTCTAGCTTAATCACATCCTTCCTATAGCATTGGCAACTAGAACTGCATACAATACTCCAAGTGCCGTCTCACCAACGTCTTGTAATATAACGTACTCAGTGCCCCAACTGACGAAGGCAAGTGTGCCATATGCCTTCTCATCACCTTGTCTATTGTATCATCACTTTCAGGGAACTATGTACTTGTACCTCTAGGTTTAAACTAGATTTTCGGGGGGAGGGGAACCAGAGTGTTAGAGCAGATAGTGAAGTGGAGGAGGAAAAAGGTCATGCGAGGACTGCATGTATAGACAGAAATCAAAGGTTTGTACATGATAGAAATGTTCTCAGGTGCATCTATTTCAATGCAAGGAGTATTGTAGGTAAGGCAGATGAGTTTAGGGCATGGATTGACATGTAGGATTACGATGTTATTGCTATTAGTGAGACTTGGTTGCAGGAGGGGCAGGACTGGCAGCTTAATGTTCCGGGGTTCCGTTGCTTCAGATGTGATAGAGGGGGAGGGATGAAAGGGGGAGGAGTGGCATTACTGGTCAGGGAACAGATCACAGCTGTGCTAGACAGGACAGCCCAGAGGGCTCGTCTACAGAGGCCATATGGGTGGAGCTGAGGAATGGGAAAGGTGTGACCACACTAATAGGGTTGTATTATAGACTGCCCAATAGTCAGAGAGAATTGGAGGAGCAAATCTGTAGAGAGATAGCAGACCAATATAAGAAATAGAAAGATGTAATAGTAGGGGATTTTAACATTCCACATATTGACTGGGACTCCCACACTGTGAAAGGGCTGGATGGCTTGGAGTTTGTCAAATGTGTTCAGGAAAGTTTTCTAAATCAATATATAGAGGTACCAATGAGAGAGAATGCAATACTTGATCTCCTATTAGGAAACCAGGTAGGTCAGGTGCAGAAGTATGCGTAGGTGAACATTTTGGGTCTAGTGACCATAATGTTATTAGAACCATAGAACCATAGAACCATAGAACCATACAGCACAAAACAGGCCCTTCGGCCCACCATGTCATGCCATCCATCAGACCACCCTCACACTACCTAACCCCTTCCTCCCGCATATCCCTCTATCTCACGTTCCTCCATATGCCTATCCAACAAGCTCTTGAACCTGTTCAATGTATCTGCCTCCACCACCACTCCAGGCAGTGCATTCCATGCACCAACCACTCTCTGGGTGAAAAACCTCCCTCTGACATCTCCCCTGAACCTCCCACCCATAACCTTAAAGCCATGACCTCTCGTCTTGAGCATTGGTGCCCTGGGAAGGAGGCGCTGACTGTCTACTCTATCTATTCCTCTCAATATTTTATATACCTCTATCATGTCTCCTCTCATCCTCCTCCTTTCCAGTGAATAAAGCCCTAGCACCTTAAGCCTCTCCTCATATTCAATACCCTCCAATCCAGGCAGCATCCTGGTAAATCTCCTCTGCACCCTCTCCAATGCCTCCACATCCTTCCTATAATGAGGCAACCAGAACTGAACACAGTACTCTAAATGTGGCCTAACTAGAGTTTTGTAAAGCTGCATCATAACCTCGCGGCTCTTAAACTCAACCCCGCGACTTATGAAAGCCAACATCCCATTGGCCTTCTTAACTGCTCTTTCCACCTGTGAGGCAACTTTCAATGAACTGTGAATATGAACCCCCAGATCCCTCTGCTCCTCCACACTGCCAAGTACCTTGCCGTTTACCCTGTACTCTGCCCTGGAGTTTGTCCTTTCAAAGTGTACCACCTCACACTTCTCCGGATTGAACTCCATCTGCCACTTGTCAGCCCAGCTCTGCATCCTATCAATATCCCTCTGTAAGCTCCGACAGCCCTCCACACTATCCACAACACCGCCCATCTTAGTGTCATCCGCAAACTTACTAACCCAGCCCTCCACCCCCTCATCTAAGTCATCTATAAATATCACAAAAAGTAGAGGTCCCAGAACCGATCCCTGCGGGACACCACTAGTCACTGCCTTCCAATCCGAGGGCACTCCTTCCACCACAACCCTCTGCTTTCTACATGCAAGCCAATTCCTAATCCACACAGCCAAGCTTCCTTGGATCCCTTGGCTTCTGACCTTCTGAAGAAGCCTACCATGAGGAACCTTATCAAATGCCTTACTAAAATCCATGTAAACCACATCCACCACACTGCCCTCATCAATCTTCCTGGTCACCTCCTCAAAGAACTCTATCAGGCTTGTGAGGCAAGATCTTCCCTTCACAAAGCCATGCTGGCTGGAAGGGAAACAGGCAATAGTGTCATGGAACATATAGAGATTAAAGAGGAGGAGGTGCTTGCTGCCTTACAGCGAATAAAGGTAGATAAATCCCCCGGGCCTGACATGATATTTCCTCGGACCTTGAGAGAGACTAGTGTAGAAATCAAGGGGCCCTGGCAGATATACTTAAAATGTCCTTAGCCTCGGGTGAGGTGCTGGAGGACTGGAGGGTAGCTCATGTTGTTCCATTGTTTAAAAAAGGATCTAAAAGTAAACCAGGTAATTACAGGCCGGTGAGCCTGACATCAGTAGTAGGTAAATTATTGTAAGGTGTTCTGAGAGATCGGATATACAAGTATTTGGACAGCCAAGGGCTGATTAAGGAGAGTCAGCATGGCTTTGTGCGTGATAGATCGTGTTTAACGAATCTTGTAGCTTTTCGAGGAGGTTACCAAGAAAGTAGGTGAAGGAAAGGCTGTGGATGTTGTCTACATGGATTTTAATAAGGTCTTTGACAAGGTCCCACATGGGAGGTTAGTTCAGAAGGTTCAGACACTAGGTATCCATGGAGAGGTTGTAAACTGGATTTGAAATTGGCTGTGTGGGAGAAGACAGAGTGATAGTGGATGATTCTCAGACTGGAGGCCTGTGACTACTGGTGTCCCTCAGGGATCTGTGCTGGGTCCATTGTTGTTTATTGTCTATATCAATGATCTAGATGATGATGTGGTAAATTGGATCAGCAAGTTTGCTGATGACACTAAGATTGGAGGCATTGTGGACAGTGAGGAAGGCTTTCAAAGCTTGCAGAGGGATCTGGACCAACTGGAAAAATGGGCTAGAAAATGGCAGGTGGAATTTAATGCAGACAAGTGTGAGGTGTTTCATTTTTGGAAGGACAAATCAAGGTAGGACATACACAGTAAATGGTAGGGCACTGAGGAGTGCGGAGGAACAAAGGGATCTGGGAGTTCAGATACATAATTCCCTGAAAGTGGTGTCACAGGTAGACAGGGTTGTAAAAAAGGCTTTTGGCATCCTGGCATTCATAATCGAAGTATTGAGTATAGGAGTTGAGGTTGGTGAGGTTGAGGTTATGGTGAGGTAGTATATGACATTGGTGAGGCCAAATTTGGAGTATTGTGTGCGGTTCTGGTCACCTAACTATGGGAATGATATCAGTAAGATTGAAAGAATGCAGAGAAGATTTACCAGAACGTTGCTGGGTCTTCAGGAGTTGAGTTACAGGGAAAGATTGAACAGGTTAGGACTTTACTCATTGGAGTGTAGAAGAATGAGGGGAGATTTGATTGATGTTTACAAAATTATGAGGGGTATAGACAGAGTAAATGTGAGTAGGCTCTTTCCACCTAGATTAGGAGAGATAAGTACAAGAGGACATGGCTTTAGGGTGAAAGGGGAAAGGTTTAGGGGAACATTAGGGGGAACTTCTTCACTCAGAGAGTGGTGGGAGTGTGGAACGAGCTGCCATCTGACGTGGTAAATGCGGGCTCACCCTTAAGTTTTAAGAATAAATTGGACAGATACGTGAATGGGTGAGGTCTGGAGGGATATGGACTGGGTGCAGGTCAATGGGACTAGCGGAATAAAGTTTCTGCACTGTCTAGAAGGGCCAAATGGCCAGTTTTCTGTGCTGTAGTGTTCTATGGTTCTATGGTTTTAGGTCTTTCTGTTCTACAATAGTCTTCAGGGATATGCCATTCACTGTCTATGTCCTGCCCTGGTTTAACTTTCCAAAATGCATGACTTTGCACTGGTTCAAGTTAAGTTCCATCTGCCATTCCCTGGCCCAATGTCTGTTGATCTATATCTTGTTCTATTGAATCTTGAGCTATATCTCTAACCTTAGACAATCTTCTTCACTGTCCATAACCCCACCAATTCTGGTGTCATCTACAATCTTACTGATCATGCCACCTACATTCTCATCCTAATCGTTAATATAAATAACAAACAGCAGCGGACCCAGTACTGATGCCTGTGGCACACCACTGGTCACAGGCCTCCATTTTGAAAAACAAGCCTCCATCTCCTATCACCAAGCCAATTTTGTATTGAATTGGCAAGCTCACCCTGGTTCTGATGTGATCTAACATTCTACCATGCGGGCACTTGTCCAAGGCCTTACTAAAGTCCATGCAGACAATGTCTACGGCCCTGCCTTCATCAGTCCTCTTGACATCTCTTCAAAAACCTCAAATTTGTGAGACACGATTTTCTATGCACAAAGCCATGCTGACTATTCTTTCTCAGTCCTTGCCTTTCTAAATGCTTGGTGCTTGGGAAACTTAAAGGACTGAAGGTGGATAAGTCACCTGGACCAGATGGACTACACCCCAGGGTTCTGAAAGAGGTAGCTGAAGAGATTTTGGAGGCATTAGTAGTGATCATTCAAGAAGCACAAGAGTCAGGAATGGATCCAGAGGACTGGAAAATCGCAAATGTCACTCCACTCTTTAAGAAGGGAGGGAGGCAAAAGACAGGAAATTATAGGCCAGTTAGCCTGACTTCAGTGGTTGGGAAGATGTTATTATTAAGGATGAGGTTTCAGGGCACTTGGAAGCACATGATAAAATAGGCTGAAGTCAGCATGGTTTCCTTCAAGGGAAATCTTGCCTGGCAAATCTGTTGGAATTCTTTGAGGAAGTAACAGGCAGGATAGACAAAGGAGAGTCAGTGGATGTTGTTCACTTGGATTTTCAGAAGGCCTTTGACAAGGTGCCGCACATGAGGCTGCTAAATAAGATAGGAGCTTTTGGTATTACAGGAAAGGTACTAGCATGGATAGAAGATTGGCTGACTGGCAGAAGGCAAAAAGTGGGAATAAAGGGGTTCTTTTTCAGGATGGCTGCTGGTGACTAGTGGTATTCCACAGGGGTCGGTGTTGGGTCCACTACTTTTCACGTTATATGTTAATGATCTGGATAATGGAATTGAGGGCTTTGTGGCCAAGTTTGCGGATGATACAAAGATAGATGGAGGGACAGGTAGTGTTGAGGAAGCAGGGAGTCTGCAGAAGGACTTGAACAGGTTGGAAGAATGGGTAAAGAAGTGGCAGATTGAATACAGCATAGGAAAGTGTACGGTCATGCACTTTGGTAGAAGGAATAAAGGCGTAGACTATTTTCTAAATGGGGAGCAAATTCAGAAATCGAAGGTGCAAAGGGTTCCTTGTGCAGGATTCTCTAAAGGTTAACTTAGCTGAGTCACTAGTAAGGAAGGCAAATGCAATGTTAACACTCATTTCAAGAGGACTAGAATATAAAAGCAAGGATATAATGCTGAGGCTTTATAAGGTGTTGGTCAGACCACATTTGGAGTATTGTGGGCAGTTTTGGGTTGGGCTCCATATCTAAGGAATGTGCTGGCATTGGAGACAGTCCAGAGAAGGTTTACAAGAATGATCCTGGGAATGAAAGGGTTAACCTATGAGGAACATTTGATGGCTCTGGGCCTGAACTCGCTGGAGTTTAGAAGGATGAGGGGGGATCTCATTGAAACCTCCCGAATATTGAAAGACCTGGATAGAGTGGATGTGGAGAAGATGTTTCCAGTAGTAGGAGAGTCCAGGACCAAAGGGCACAGCCTCGGCATAGAAGGACGTCCCTTTAGAACAGAGATGACGAGGAATTTCTTTAGCCAGAGGGTGGTGAATCTGTGGAGTTCATTGCCACAGATGGCTGCGGAGGCCAAGTCATTGGGTATATATAGAGCAGAGGTTGATAGGTTTTTGATCAGTAAGGGTGTCAAGGGTTATGGGGAAGAGGCAGGAGAATGGGGTTGAGAGGGAAAAATAAATCAGCCAGGGCGAATGGCGGAGCAGATTTGAAGGGCCAAATGACCTGATTCTGCTCCTATGTCATGGTAATTCAATAGAACATAAGAAATGGAAACAGGAGGAGGTTATGGGGCTTGTTCTGGTTCAAATTGGGATTTATCTTGACCCTCAAATCCACTTTTCTATCTCATCCCCATATCCTCCGTTTCCTTTAGTGTTCAAACATTTCTCAATCTCAGCCTCAATCATACTCAGTGATTGAACATCCACAGCCCTCTGGGAAGAGAATTGCAAAGACTTATAGCCTTTGGAGTGAAGAAATTCTCCCTATCTCAGTCCTAAACACCCAATCTATTGTCGTGAGATAACATTCCCTTGTCTGTCTCCCCAGCCCCCAACCTGAGGAAGCAGTTGCACTTCCTGTTTTCATGCTGTATTACTCTATGAACACTATGATAGTTCTTTTGATCGTCAGAATGGTGTTGTTAGTCACAGCACCAGTTGATGTGATTACAATTGTACTGAATTAGTAAAAAAATGGGCAGTTAGTATGGCAGCCACAGTCATGATGTGTTTGTGTCAACAAGTGTGACAGTCACAGTGACAATGTATTCCATAGAACCATAGAACAATACAGCACAATACAGGCCCTTTGGCCCATCATGTTGTGCCGACCTTTAAACCACGCCTAATACTATCTAACCCCTTCCTCCCACATATCCCTCTATTTTAAATTCCTCCATATGCTTATCTAACAATCTCTTGAACTTGACCAACATATCAGCCTCCACCACTACCCCAGGCAGCACATTCCATGCACCAACCACTCTCTGGGTGAAAAACCTCCCTCTGATATCTCCCTTGAACCCCCCACCCATTACTTTAAAGCCATGCCCTCTTGTATTGAGCATTGGTGCCCTGGGAAAGAGGCGATGGCTGTCCACTCCAGCTATTTTGTAAACGTCTATCATGTCTCCTCTCATCCTCCTTCACTCCAAAGAGTAGAGCCCTAGCTCCTTTAGTCTCTCCTGATAATCCATACTCTCTAATCCAGGCAGCATCCTGGTAAATCTCCTCTGCACCCTTTCCAATGCTTCCACATCCTTCCTATAATGAGGAGACCAGAATCGGACACAGTACTCCAAGTGAGGTCTAAACAGAGTTTGTAGAGCTGCATCATTACCTCACGGCTCTTAAACTCGATCCCACGACTTGTGAATGCTAACATCCCATAAACTTTCTTAACTACCCTATCCACCTGTGAGGCAACTTTCAGTGATCAGTGGATATGAACCCCCAGATCCCTCTGCTCCTCCACACTCCCCAGAATCCTGCCATTAACCTTATACTCCACCTTGGAGTTAGTCCTTCCAAAGTGTACCACCTCACACTTCTCTGGATTGAACTCCATCTGCCACTTCTCAGCCCAGCTCTGCATTCTATCAATATCCCTCTGTAAGCTTCGACAGCCCTCCACACCATCCACAACACCACTGACCTTTGTGTTGTTTGCAAACTTGCTAAGCCACCCTTCCACCCCCTCATCCAAGTCATTAATAAATATCACGAAAAGTAGAGGTCCCAGAACTGATCCCTGTGGGACACCACTAGTCACAGCCCTCCAATCTGAATGCACTCTCTCCACCACAACCCTCTGCTTTCTACAGGCAAGCCAATTCTGAATCCACATGCCAAAGCCTCCCTGGATCCCTTGCCCTCTGACCTTCTGAAGAAGCCTACCATGTGGAACCTTGTCAAACGCCTTACTAAAATCCATGTAGACCACATCTACTGCACTACCCTCATCAACCTTTCTGGTCGCCTCCTCAAAGAACCCTATCAGGCTTGTGAGGCAAGATCTTCCCTTCACAAAGCCATGCTGGCTGTCCCTAATTAGTCCATGATTCTCTAAATGCTCACAGATCCTATCTCTTAGAAAAAGAATTCTAAGACAATTCTTGCCCCACCACAGATGTAAAGCTCACTGGTCTGTAATTCCCTGGACTATCCCTACTACCTTTTTTGAATAAGGGGACAACATTCGCCACCTTCCAATCCTCCAGTACCATTCCCATGGACAATGAGGACTCAAATATCCTAGTCAACGGTTCAGCAATCTCCTCCCTCGCCTCGCGAAGCAGCCTGGGGAATATTCCGTCAGGCCCAGGGACTTATCTGTCCTAATATTTTCTAACAGCTCCAACACATTCTCTCTCTTGATATCGACATGCTCTAGAACATTAACCTTACCAACACTGTCCTCAGCGTTATCAAGACCCCTCTCCTTGGTGAATACTGAAGAGAAGTATTCATTGAGAACCTCACCCACTTCCACAGCTTCCAGGCACATCCTCCCACCTTTGCCTCTAATCGGTCCTACCGTTACTCTTGTCATCCTTCTGCTCTTCATGTACGAGATAAAAACCTTGGGATTCTCCTTAACCCTACTCGCCAAAGCCTTTTCATGTCCCCTTCTTGCTCTCCTCAGCCCCCTCTTAAGTTCCTTCCTTGCTACTCTCTATTCCTCACGAGCCCTGTCTGATCCAAGCTGCTTACACCTTATGTATGCTGCCTTCTTCTTCCTAACTAGTTGTTCCACCTCTCTTGTATCTGTGATAATATTTGGACAGTTAGGGTGATAGACACAGTTGCACAATATTACTGCCAATATGTGGGCAGTTAGTGCAGTATCTGTGATAACACTTTGATAGTCAGGATGCTTGCTATTTGTAGTTTATTAGTGACAACACTTGGACAGTTGGTGGGACAATCACAGTTGCACAGTATTCGTGACAACACTCGGACAGATAGTACGACAGTCAGTATCATGTGGCATTAGTGACTGCATTTGGACAGTTGGTGTGACAGCTTGATTGCATTGTATTAGAGACAAGTATTAGGCAGTTAACATTATCACTCATTTGCACTGTATTAATGATAACACTTGGAGAGTTCGATGAGTATCTTGGATGAGTTGGGCCGAAGGGCCTGTTTCTGTCCTGTATTCCTCTATGACTCTAGTTGGTATGACAGTCACATTTGCACTATATTAGTAGCAACACTTGTACAATTAGTGTGACAGTCATAGTCACACATTATTAGTAACAACATGTGGACAGTTAATGTGACAGACACTGTTGTACAATATTAGTGACAATACTTGGACAGTGTGGGTCATGGGTGCATGGTGTGAATTACAACACTTGGATAAATAGTGTGTCTCTCACAGTTAGTGTGACAACTCAATGACTTAATGATAACACTTGGACAATTACCATGTCACAGTCACACGGTTTTAGTGACAACCATAAATGAAAATCAAAAAGACGATGGAAGTCTGAAATAAAAACAGAAAATGCTGGCAACACTCAACGTGTCATGCATACTGTGGAAGCAGAAACAGTTAATGTTTCAGGTTGAAGACCCTTCAGAGGAACAAGGCAGGTGAGGAAATGAGTTAGTTTTAAGTTGCATAGAGGATGTGGGAGGCTGGGGTGAGGAACAACATTTGAACAGTTGGTGTGACAGTCATTTAGAGAATCAGTATGAGAACTCAGGCGGACTAGATTATGGACAAAGCCTTGATTGTCCCAATGGAGATGTGAATGCTTTCCAAGATGACAAATTCTGTAAACAGGCAAAAGCATGTATTTTGTTCAACTCAGTTTTGTGCGAATTAAAGAGCAAGTCAAAATTACATCTAAATATAATGAAAAACAATTCTAGACATTTCTCGTTGTCTGTGCATCACTACTTACTGTTCTTTACTGCGAAGATAAAACACAGTCCCACAATGGATAGGTAAATCATCATTGCAGATATGATTGTTACTGCAATCTCACCATATGGATAAGTGCACATTTTAACTGTGGATGAAGATATGACAGCCGAAGTTATAATGTTGTAGGTTCCATGGACAGAATACTCAGTTTTAAGAATTATTGCAAGGTTGCTGCACTGCTCCAAGATTGTGTCAATGGCAATTCAAACGCTATCATTTATAGGCTGACACTTCAGTATAATACCAAAGAAGCACGACACTGTGAGACTGCATTGAGTCAGACAGCCTGGAAATAGGCCGTTCAGCCCAACTCGTCCATGTTGATCATGATGCCCATCTGAGCCAGTCCCATTTGCCTGTGTTTGACTCATATCCTTCCAAACCTTTCCTATCTGTGTCCCTGTTGAAATGTACCTGCCTCAACCACTTCCACTAGCAGCTCGTTCCATATATGCACCACCCTCTGGGTGAAAAGTTGCCCCTCAGGTTCCCATTATATCTTTACCCTCTCACCTTAAACCTATGCCCTCTAGTTCTTGATTCCCCAGCCCTGGGAAAAAGACTGCGCATTCACCCCAAGTTTGTGAATGACATGAAATTAGGAGGTGTTGTTGATAGTGAAGAAGGTTATTGCAGATTACAGGGGGAATCTTGATCAGTTAGGGAAGTGGGCTGAGGAGTGGCAAATGGATTTCGATACAGATAAGTGTGAGGTGATGCATTTTGGAAAGTCAAACCAGCGTAGGACTTATACTATGAATGGTAGGGCACTAGGGCGTGTAATGGAACAGAGGGAACCAGGAGTACAAGTGCATAGTTCTTTGAAAGCAATGTCACAGGTAGACAGGGTGGTGAAAAAGGTGATTAGCACACTGGCCTTCATCAGTCAGGGGATTGAGTATAGGAGTTGGGACATGATGTTGCAGTTGTATAAGTCGTTGGTAAGGCTGCACTTGGAGTACCAGGACAGTTTTGGTTACCCTGTTAGAGGAAAGACGTGGTTAAACTGGAGAGAGTGCAGAAAAAATTTACGAGGATGTTGCCAGGACTTGAGGGCCTGATTACAGGAAGCGGTTGGCCAGGCTAGGTCTTTATTCCTTGGAGTGTAGGAGAATGAGGGGTGACCTTGTAGAGGTTAAT
This sequence comes from Pristis pectinata, assembly GCF_009764475.1. NCBI lineage: Eukaryota > Metazoa > Chordata > Chondrichthyes > Rhinopristiformes > Pristidae > Pristis > Pristis pectinata. The sequence goes on along the minus strand of NC_067438.1, from coordinate 253,101 downwards.
AAAATGATGAGGGGTATAGATAAGGTGGATGGTAACAGTCTTTTCCCCAGCGTAGGGGAAACTAGGGGGTACACAAGAGGTTCTGCAGATGCTGGAATCTGGAGCAACACACACAGAAGGCTGGAAGAACTCAGCAGGTCGGGCAGCATCTATGGAGGGAAATAAACGGTCAACGTTTTGGGTCAAGCCCTTTCATCAGGACTGGAAAGGAAGAGGGCGGAAGCCAGAATAAAAAGGTAGAGGGAGGGGGAGGAGCACCAGGTGGCAGGTGATAGGTGTCCTCTCCTAATGAATCCCTCCTTCTTCAGCCCTTTGCCTATTCCACCTATCGGCTCTCAGCTTCTTGCATCATTCCCTTTCATCTCCCCTTCCCCTCTTGCTTGGACTCACCTATCACCTGAGGTCTCACCTAGGGTGAGAGGGGAAATATTTAAAAGGGACCCAAGGGACAGCTTTTTCTTGCAGAGAGTGGTGAGTATATGGAATGAGCTGCCAGAGGAAGTGTTTGAGGCAGGTACAATCATGTCATTTAAGAAGCACTTGGATAGATACAGGGAGGGGTGGGGCTTAGAGGGATATGGGCTGAATGCAGGAAATTGGGATTAGCTGGGCAACATGGTTGGCATGGACTGGTTGGGCCGAAGGGCCTGTATTCATGCTGTATTGCTCTGTCTCTATTTATGTCCCTCATGATTTTATACATCTCTAAAACATCACCACTCAGTCTCCTGCACTCCAAGGAATAAAGTCCTAACCTGCCCAACCTCTCTCCATAACTCAGTCCCTCAAGTCCTGGCAACATCCTCATAAATTTTTCTGCACTCATTCCAGCTTCACGGCATCTTTCCTACAGCAAGGTGACCAGACCCGACCACAACACACTGTGCGGCTTCACCAATGTCTTGTACAACCACAACATAACGTCCCAACTTCTATACTCAATGCCCCGACTGATGAAGGCCAGAGTGCCAAGAGCCTTCTTCACCACCCTGACTACCTGTGATGACACTGCACAGTTGGAGGGATAGTATTGAGAAAATACTGCACTGTTGGGGGTGCAGTATTGAAAGAGTGCTGCAGTGTTGTAAATGGACTACTGAGGTAGCACTGCATTGTTTGAAGGCAATGCTGAGACAGTATTGCACTGTCAGAGGGGCAGTACTGAGAAAGCCTTGCACCACTGCAGAGCCAGAACTGATGTGGGAGCGGATGGTCTGCCTGCTTGAAGTGCAGTACTGAGGGAGTACCACGCGGCCTGAGGTGTCAGCCTTAGGATAAGATGTTAAATCTGGCCAAATCGTGCCTCAATCAACACTATAAAAGCAAATTTTCTGGTCATTCTCACATTACTGTATTTTGGAGCTTTACAGTGACTGGAGTTCAAAAGTGTAAAGCTTTTAGGTCCCATGGAATCCAGGGAGAGCTCGTTAGGTGGATTCAAAATTGGCTTGGAGGTAGGAAGCAGAGGGTGGTGGTTGAAGGTTGTTTCTTGGAATGGAGGTCAGTGGTGTGTCGCAGGGGTCGGTGTTGGGACCCTTGTTATTAGTTACTTATATAAATGATTTGGATGCGAATGATCAGTAAGTTTTCGGATGACCCGAAATTAAGTGGTGTTGTTGATAGTGAAGAAGGTTATCGTAGATTACAGGGGGATCTTGATCAGTGAGGGAAGTGGGCCCAGGAGTGGCAAATGGATATCAATACAGATAGGTGTGAAGTGATGCATTTTGGAAAATCAAACGAGCGTAGGACTTATACTCTGAATGGTAGGGCACTAGGGATTGTAATGGAATAGAGGGATCTAGGAGTACAAGTGCATAGTTTGTTGAAAGCGGCGTCACGGGTAGACAGGGTGGTGAAAAAGGCATTTAGCATGCTGGCCTTCATCGGTCAGGGCACTGAGTACAGGATTTGGGACATTATGTTGCAGTTGTATAAGTCGTTGGTGAGGTCGCACTTGAAGTATTATGTACAGTTTTGGTCACTCATTGACTCATTGGGCTGAAGGGTCTGTATCCGTGCCGTATTACTCTATGGCTCCATGACACTTTCTGATGTCCTGATGTTATTGAAGGCACTTTATAAGTGGAAACCTTTCCTTCTTTCTCTTTCCTGCAATGTTGAAGCTTGGGAGGCTGAATTTCAGGGTAAAGAGAGAGAATTTTTTCCTACTGTTGGCAGAGTCTTTAAATTCTGATCCAGGTCTTTCAGAAGAGATATGATGCAAAAGTGTGGTTTCCATCACACAAAAAATAGTAGCTGCTTTCTCAATTAATCAGTGCAAATCTGAAATAGATTTGCTTGGTAACCAATGGTGTGAGGAGACAGAAAAACAAGATGGGTACACGTGTTAGGTTACACATCAGTCATTATCTCATTAAATAATGATGCGTTTGATGGACCTCTTCCTAGGTGTTATTGTAAAATTACTGCATAACTAATAGATTAAAAATCACTCAGATATTTTAAATACAAAAGCAAGGGAATTATGCTGAACCTTTGACTTCAACAGGAATATTGTGTTCAGTTTGATAATGTGTGTTGAGAACCGGGTGGGGGGGGGAGCGCGTAAATAAGCAGTAACTGGATCACATCTTGTTTCTTTGTCAATTTGCGTAGAGGTTTGAAAGCTCTACTTAAAATGGCAAGAACCAGCCTTTAACTTCTTCAAGATGGTCAGGCTAGATTGATTGAAGTCAGTTTTAAACTTGTCCTCAACTGATTGGAGACCTTCAGTTTCATAATCTGGATAAACTACCTCTGAGGCAGCTAAGCACACAGGTCTTACAGGCCATTCTTCAATTGTAGACCTGCTACAACATATGGCAGACCGAGGATCAAACCAAACACTGTCCTCTGGAAAATACCCAAAGCTGCTGCTATCCCAAAGGGAAATCTTTTGTATTGGAACGGTGCAATTGATGAGTATCCCCTTGAGCCCTTGGTTAACTTGATTTGCTGGTAAAGGTTAAGGGTTGCAAAACCTGTTCTACTAGGAAACGAATCATCAGTCAGAGGTAAGAATCATCCATCTCCCTCTGCTTCTCTGTTGATTGTTATCTTATAATCTCCACAACCATAAAGATGCCACCTCTATTCTTTACAGGTAGCAATCCAGTCAGTAAACTGCTTCCAGTCTCCTCCAGTCCTTTCCCACCTTTTTCGTTGGTTGCACTCTAAAGAACTGAGGTGTAAAATCCTTCTTCATGTGAATCTTGGCTTCCATGCCCTGAATGCATCATGAAACACCTCAAGTGCTCATTGAGCATGGCTGATACAGGCTGTTTAGAGTAAGAGTCATACAGCATGGAAACAGGCCCTTTGGCCCAACTCGTCCATGCCGACTGCATTGCCCAGCAAGCAAGTCCCATCTGCCCACGTTTGGTCGATGGCCCTCTAAACCTCTCCTATCCATCTACTTATCTAGGTGGCTTTTAAATGTTGCTAATGCGCCGGCCTCAACCATTATTTCTGGTAGCTCATTCCAAATATGTACCATCCTTTGCTTGAAGAAACTGCACCTTCTTCATGCTTTTGATCTCTCCCCATTCTAGCTTTATCCTTTCCAGATAATTCTGGTCTATGAAACTGGAATCTTGCCCCAGAAAAATCAGAAGAGGTAGTTTTGCTTCCCTCTCATCACCTCTCACTCTCACATATTTATCACCTTGATTTATTCCTCACGCAGATACAGAGTAAGGCCAAAATGTCCTTGTGCTTCACTGTACTACCTGACCAATAATGTTCACTTCAATGTGTACTGATGAACAGACAGCTTCAGCAGACTTTTAAGTTAGTATTAACAGTCAATAAGATCCATTTAGGTCTCTTCCTTCTTTATCTAGTTCAGGTACACAATGTCTTCACTATTCTCCCCAATAGATTTACATTGCTTATCTGCCTGGGTTTACCATGGCCTTACCTTGCATTCAAATAAAGTGATGATAAATGTTCCTTAATTTCACAATCATGGCAAAATGCTCCAGGAGGGAGCTTAAGGATGGACTTAGGAGAGCTAGAAAGGGGTATGAGAAGCCCTTGGTGAGTAGAATTAAGGAAAATCCCGAGGCGTACTGCACGTATGCGAAGAATAGGATGATGACCAGCGTGAGGGTAGGACCGATCAGGGATAAAAGAGGAAACGTGTGCCTGGAGTCGGAAGAGGTAGAGGAGGTCCTTAATGAATACTTTACTTCAGTATTCACCAGGGAGAGACCTTGACGTTTGTGAGGATGGCGTACAACAGGCTGATACACTACGGCATGTCCACATGAGGAAAGATGATGTGCTGGAAATTTTGAAAAACATTAGGATAGATAAGTCACCGGGGCTGGACGAGATATATCCAAGGTTATTATGGAAAGTGAGGGAACAGATTGCTGCACCTTTGGCGACAATCTTTACGTCCTCACTGGCCACAGAAGTAGTGCCAGATGATTGGAGGGTGGAAAATGTTGTTCCTTTTTTCAAGAAAGGGAGTAGGGATAACCCTGGGAATTATGGGCCAGTGAATCTTACTTCAGTGGTAGGCAAATTACTGAAGAAGATTCTTAGAGACGAGATTTATGAGCATTTGGAGAAGCATAAGCTGATTAGGGACAGTCAGCATGGCTTTGTGAGGGGCAGATCGTGTTATGAGCCTGATTGAATTCTTTGAGGATGTGACAAAGCACATTGATGATGGTAGAGCAGTGGATGTGGTCTACATGGATTTTAGTAAGGCATTTGATAAGGTTCCTCATGGAAAGCTCATTCAGAAAGTCAGGAGGCATGGGATCCAGGCAAACCTGTGTGGATTCAGAGTTAGCTCGCTCATGGAAGACAGAGGGTGGTTGTAGATGGAGTGTACTCTGCCTGGAGGTTGGTAAACTGTGGTGTTCCGCAGGGATCTGTTCTGACACCACTACTCTGTGATTTTTATAAATGACTTGGATGAAGATGTGGAAGGGTGGGTTAAGTAAATTTGCAGATGACACGAAGGTTGGTGGTGTTGTGGATAGTGTGGAAGGTTGCTGTAGGTTACAACAGGACATTGACAGGATGCAGAGCTGGGCTGAGAAGTGCCAGAAAAGGTTGAATTGATACACTTTGTAAGATTGAATTTGAAGGCAGAATACAAGGTTAATGTCAGGATTCTTAGCAGTGTGGAGGAACAGAGGGATCTTGGGGTCCACATCCATAGATCCCTCAAGGTTACTGCGCAGGTTGATAGGGTGGTTAAGAAAGTGCATGGTGTGTTGGCCTTCATTAGTCGGGGTATTGAGTTCAAGAGCTGAGGGGTAATGTTGCAGCTCTATAAAACTGGTTAGACCACACTTGGAGTATTGTGTTCAGTTCTGGTCGCCTCATTATAGGAAGGATTTGAAATTTTTAGAGAGGGTGCAGAGAGATTTACCAGGACACTGCATTGATTGGAGAGCATGTCTTATAGGATAGGTTGAGTGAGATAGGGCTTTTCTCTTTGGAGAGAAGGACGATGAGAGGTGACTTGAGAGGTGTACAAGATGATAAGAGGCGTAGATCAAGTGGACAGTCAGAGACTTTTTCCCAGGGCAAAAATGGCTAAGACAAGGGGGCATAATTTTAAGGTAATTGGAGGAAGGTGTAGAGGGGATGTCAGAGGTAAGTTTTTTTTACACAGAGTTGTGTGTGCATGGAACACACTGCTGGCAGAAGTGGTGAAGGCAGATACATTAGGAACATTTAAGAGACTCTTAGCTAGCCACATGAATGACAGAAAAATAGAGGGCTATGTGGGAGGGAAGGGTTAGATAGATCTTAGAGCAGGATAAAATGTTGGCACAACATCGTGGGCTGAAGGGCCTGTACTATGCTGTAATGTTCTATGTTCTAAAAAGAGTTTTTATGCCAGCACACCTATCACTTGCTGCACAGGCAATCTCCCCTTCAGGTAAGTCTTCCTCTTCTAGAATATGCTGAAGAGTTTGGCCATAAGATATAGGAGCAGAATTAGGCACATTTGGCCCATCGAGTCTGATCCACCATTCAATCATGGCTGATTTTTTTCTTAACCCTGTTCTCTTGCCTGCTCTCCATAACCCTTGACCCCTTACCAACCAAGAACTATCAATCTCTGCCTTAAATACACGCAATGACTTGGCCTCCACAGCCCCTCTGTGGCAACGAAGTCCACTAATTCACCACCCTCTGGCAGAAGAAATTCCTTCTCATCTCAGTTCTAAAGGGACATCCCCTTATTATGAGGCTGTGCCCTCGAATCGTAGACTCTCCTATTAATGAAAACATCCTCTTCACATCCATTCTGTCCAGGCCTTTCAGTATTCAGTATATGTTTCAACGAGATCCCCTTCATCCTTCTGAACATTCAGTGCAGGCCCAGAGCCATTAAATGCTCCTTATATGTTAAGCCTTTCAATCCCGGGATCATTCTTGTGAACCTTCCCTGGACTTTCTCTAGGGCCAGCATATAACTTCCTTAGATATGGGGCCCAAAATTGCACACAATATTCCAAATGCAACCTGACTAACACCCTATAAAGCCTCAGCAGTACATCCTTGCTTTTATATTATAGTCCTTCTGAAACAAATGCTAACATTTTCCTTCCTTACTACCAACTCAACCTGCAAGTTAACCTTGAGGGAATTCTGAACTAGGACTCCCAAGTCATTTGTACCTCCGATTTCTGAATTCCCTCCCTATTTAGAAAATAGTCTACACCTTTATTCTTCCTACCAAAGTGCATAACCTCACACTTCCCTACCCCTAAGTGGCTGATGTATTCCATCAGCCATTTCTAACCTGTCCAAGTCTTTCTGTAGATTCCTTGTCTCCCCAGCACTACCTGTCCCTCCATCTTTGTATTGTCTGCAAATTTGGTCACAATGCCATCAGTTCCTTCATTCAGATCATTAATGTATAAAATGAAAAGTTGTGGTTGCAATACTGACTTGGGACTCCACTAGTCTTTGTCAGCCATCCTGAAAAAGAAGCCCTTTATCCCCACTCTCTGCCTTTGCCAGTCAGCCAATCTTCTATCCATGCTAGTACCTTGCCTCTAACACCATGGGCTCTTATCTTGTTTAGCAGCCTCGTGTAAGGCATTTTGTCAAAGACCTTCTGAAAATGCAAGTAAATAACGTCCACTGACTCTCCTTTGTCTAACCTGCTTGTTACCTCCTAACAGATTTGTCAGGCAAGATCTCCCCTTAACAAAACCATGCTGACTTTGCCTCTTCTATCACGTAGCTCCAAGTACTCTGAAACTGCACCTTAAATAATGGACTCTAAAGTCTTACCAACCACTGAGGTCAGGCTAACTGGCCTATAATTTCCAGTCTTTTGCCTCCCTCCTTTCTTAAACAGGGGTGTGATATTTCCAATTTGGCCACAACTGTTTGCATGCTGAGCCTTTGTTAAATGATGTTGCAAATACTAGGCTTGTTTCACCAGTATCTCTATTGTCTGGGCAATATCAAATGGCTGCTTGGAATTCCATTCCTTAGCGATGGATATATCCTATGAACTATAAAATCCCATAATGTCCTCTTCCAACTGCCAGGCAACCACCAGGTGGAGCAGGTGGTGCACTCAGAGTGTCAGAGAGCCATACAGCATGGAAACAAGCCATTTGACCCATGTTGTCCACACTGACAAATGGGCACCCATCCGTATTAATCCCACTTTCCAGCACTTCTACACCTATTCATTTGGATACTTCTTAAATGTTGTCAGTGACTCTTTCCACCACTCTCTCAGGTAGCATATTCTCGGGAATTACTACCCTCTGGGTGAAAGAAAGGTCCATCATCTTCAGCGCTTTGTCACTTCCACCTATCACCTCCCACCTTCTGATGTCATTCCTACTCTCCCCCCCTCCCTCACCTGCCTATCACTCCCCTCACCTGGATCCACCCATCACCTGCCAGCTCTTGCTCCAACCCTTCCCTCCACCTTTTTATACTGGCTAACTCCCCTTTTTCTTTCAGTCCAGATGAAGGGTCTTGACTCAAAATGTCAACTGTTCTTTTCCCTCTATAAATGTTGCCTGATCCACCGAGTTCCCCCAGTGCTTTGCGTGTTGCTCCAGATTCCAGCATCTGCAGTCTCTTGTGTCCCCCTCAGATCCCCTCCAGATGCTCTTCAGGCCCTTTACCGTATCTATGTCCTTTAGGGTTATCTACGTCATATGGGGAAATGTTTCCTGCAGTCTACCGACTACACCCCTCATAATTTTATATACCTCAATTACGTCCCCTCTTAACCTCCTCCGCACCAGGGAAAACAGACCCAGCCCCTCCAGTCTCTCCTTGTAACTGAGAAGCTCCATACCATGCAACATCCTGGTGAATCTCTTCTGCACAATCTCCAGCACTATCACATTTTCCCTATATGTGGCAAACAGAACTGCACGCAGTACTCTAGCTGAAGTCTTAGCAATGTTCTGTAAAATTGGAGCATACCTCCCTGCTCAAAGCCCCAAGCAGTGAAGGCCAGTATCCCATAAACTTTTTTAGACATGTTATCTATCAATGCTACCTTCTTTAAGGATCTTTGAACTTGTACACACTCCCTAGGACCCCACCATTCATGGGGTATATCCTAGTCTCGCTAGTGTTCCCAAAATGCATTCTTCACACTGACCTGGATTAAACTCCATTTGGCATTTCTCAGCCCATTTCATTAACACATCGATATCACCCTGTAGCCTAGAACTACCCTCCACACTGCCAACAACCCCACAACTTCATGTTATTTGCAAACTTACTGATCATGCCATCTATATCTACATACAAGTGATTCACATTTATTACAAACAGCAAGAGTCCCAGCACTGATCCCCGCAGAACACCACTACTTACAAGTTTCCACTCACAAAATCAACCCTCTACCATTACCTTCTGTCTCCTATGCCAAGCCAATTTTGGATTCAATTTGTCAACTTGCCCTAGATCCCATGGGTCCTATCCTTTTGGACCAGTCTCCCATTGTCAAAGGCCTTACTGAAGTCCATATAAACCACACCTAATGCACTGCCCTCATCAATACATCTTGTTACCTCCTCAAAAAATTCAATCAGATTGGTCAGACAAGATCTGCGTTGGCAAGCTTTGCTGACTATCTCTGATTAGACCTCGACTTCCAGGTGATTATTAATCTTGTACCTCAGACTTTTTCCAATAACTTCCCTACTGATGTTGGGCACACATGTCTGTAATTACCAGGCTCTTCCCTGCTGCCTTTCTGAAGAGGAGGACATTTGCTGTCCTTCGGCCATCTGGTACTTCACCTTACAGCCAGTGAAGATTTTATAAGCATCAGTCCAGCAATCTCCCATAGCAGCCTGTGATGTTCATTTGTCCCTGGGGATTTATCCACCTTTAATCCTGCATCAAGTAACCCCCTTTATTTATGGAGGTCTGCACTAGATTTTCATCTTTTTCTTTGCTAAATCCTCCAACTACAAAATCTGTTTCCTTTGTGAATACTAATTCACCCCGAGTTTAACCTGGAGAAGTGTGAAGTGATTCACTCTGGAAGATCGAATTTGAAGACAGATTACAGGGTTAATGGCAGGATTCTTAGCAGTGTGGAGGAACAGAGGGATCTTGGGGTCAAGTCCATAGATCCCTCAAAGTTGCTTCGCAGTTGATTGGGTTGTTAAGAAGGCGTATGGTGTGTTGGCCTTCATTAGTCGGGGGATTGAATTCAAGAGCCGTGAGGTAATGTTGAGCTGTATAAAACCCTGGTTAGACCACACAGAATATTGTGTTCAGTTCTGGTTGCCTCACTATAGGAAGGATGTGGAAGCTTTAGAAAGGGTGCAGAGGAGATTTACCAGGATGCTGCCTGGATTGGAGAGCACGTCTTATGAGGATAGGTTGAGTGAGCTAGGGCTTTTCTCTTTGGAGCAAAGGAGGATGCACGGTGACCTGATAGAGGTGTACAAGAGGCATAGATCGAATGGACAGCCAGAGGCTTTTTCCCAGGGCAGAAATGGCTAACACATGGGGGGCATAATTATAAGGTGATTGGAGGAAAGTACAGGGGTATATCAGAGGTAAGTTTTTTTTTTTACACAGAGAGAGGTGGGTGCATGGAACATGCTGCCAGGGTGCTGGTAGAGGAAGATACATTAGGGACATTTAAGAGACTCTTAGATTGGCACATGGATGATAAAAAAATGGAGGGGTATGTGGGTGGGAAGGGTTAGATTGATCTTAGAGTAGGCTAAAAGGTCGGCACAACATTGTGGGCTGAAGGGCCCTGTATTGTGCTGTAATGTTCCTATGTTCTATGAAATAATCTAATGCAGGAGTCCCTGAGGTCAACCCCACCACCACCAGTTCTGGAACATACGACAGCATAGCACAAGAACAGGCTCTTTGGGTCACCATGTCTGTGCTGACTATGATGCCAATTTAAACTGCACATCTGCCTGCACATGGTCTCATCCCTCCATATTCTGCCCGTTCGTGTACCGTCGAAATGCCTCTTAAACATTGCTATCATATCTGCTTCCAATGCTTGCTCCAGCAGTGCATCCTGGGCACCTACCACTCTCTGTGTAAAAAGCTTGCAACATACATCTCCTTTAAACTGTCCCCCTCCCACTTTAACCTATGCTCTCTAGTACTTGACATTTCCATTCTGGTAAAAGATTCTGACAATCTATCCTGTCTCATATTTTAGGTCAGGTCACCCTTCAGCCTCCAACACTCTAGAGAAAATAATCAAGTTTATCCACTTCTCCTTACAGCTAATACTTTCTAATACAGGTAAAATCATTTTGAACCTCTTTTGCACCCTCTCCAAAGCCTCCATATCCTTCCTATAGTGTGGTGAGCAGAACTGCACACAATACTCCAAATGTGGCTAAACTAAAGTTTTATCCAAATGACTTCCCAACTTTTATCCCCAAACACCCCAAACCGATGAAGGGAAGTATGCTGTACACCTTCTTTACCACCCTATTTACTTATGTTGCCACTTTCAGGGAGCTATGGATTTGCACCCCAAGATCCCTCTGTACATCAACATTCTGAAGGGTCCTGCATATTTTCCTCTTGCATTTATCCTCACACCAGTCCAGGGTAAACTCTACCTGTTATTTCTCTGCCCAAGTTTCCAACTGATCTATATCCTGCTGTATCCTTTGACAACCTTCCTCACTATCTGCAACGCAACCAATTTTCATGTCATCTATAAACTTACCAACAAGACCACCTAGAATTTCATCCAAATTATTAATAAATATTACAAACAACAGAGGTTCCAGCACAGATCAGGTTGCAGCTTGCAGCTTATGCCATGCTTGCCTTCATTGGTCAGGACGTTGATTATAAGAACAAGGAAGTCCTGTTGAGCTGTATAAAACTTTGGTTAGGCTGCATTCGGAGTATTGTGTGCAATTCTGGTCGCCCCATTACAGAATGGATGTGAAGGCTTTGGAGAGGATGCAGAAGAAGTTCGCCAGGATGTTGCCTGGATTAGAGGGTATGTGCTAGAAGGAGAGGTTGGACAAACTTGAGTTGTTTTCTCTGGAGCATCAGAGGCTGCAGGGAGACCTGATAGAGGTTTATGAGATTATGAGAGGAATAAACAGGGTAGACAGTCAGAATCTTTTTCCCAGGGTAGAAATGCCAAGTACTAGAAGACCAACATTTAAGATGAGAGGTGGAAAGTTTAAAGGAGATGTGTGAGGCAAGTTTTTTTTACACAGGGAGTGGTAGATGCCTGGAACGGGCTTCCAGGGGTAGTGGTGGAAACAGATATGATGGCAGTGTTTAAGGAGCTGTTAGATAGACACATGAATATGCAGGGAATGGAAGGATATGGATTATTTACAGGCAGAAGAGAATTAGTTTAATTTGGCATTGAGCTCAGTGCAGACATTGTGGGCTGAAGGGCCTATTCCTGTGCTGTACTGTTCTATGTTCCATTATCCCTGCGGAGCATCACTGGTAGACCTCCAGTCAGAAAGATACCCCTCTACAACTACCCTTTTCTATGACCCAGATGATTTTAGATCCATCTACCAATTTACTATGGATCCCATGTGACTTAATCTTCTGGATCAGCCTACCATGAGGGACATTGTCAAAAGCTTTACTAAAGTCCACATAACTAACAACCACTGCCCTATCTCATCAATCATCTTTGTCACTTCCTCAAAAAACTCAATCAAATTTGTGAAACAGGATTTCTCCCACACAAAGCAATGTTGGCCATCCCTAAAAATTCCAGGCTTTTCCAAATGCAAATAAATCCTGTCCCTAAGAATCATCTGCAATAATTTTTCTACCATTGAATAAGGCTCACTGGCCTATAATTTCCTGGTTTATCCCTGTGGCCCTTCTTAAAGACCTGGAACAACATTGGTTATTCTCCAATCTTCTGGCATCTTGTCCGTGGCTAAAGAGGATACAAAGATCTATGTCAAGGCCCCAGCAATCTCCTCCCTTGCTTACCTCAGTATCCTGGGATAGCTGCCATCAAGCTCTGGGAACTAATCCACTTTAATGTTTTTCAAAGCACCCAAGTCCTCCTCCTTAATATTATTATGCCCTACAATATTAATATATCCTTTCCTGATCTCACCATCATCCATGTCCTTCTCCTTAGTAAATACCGATGCAAAGTACTCATTAAGGACCTCACCTATTTCCTCTGGCTCTATACATAAATCCCCTCTTTTGTCCTTGAATGGACCTATTCTTTCCCTTGCGACAATCTCGCTCCTAATACACATAGAACATTACAGCACACTACAGGCCCTTCAGCCCACAATGTTGTGCCGACATTTTATCCTGCTCCAAGATCTATCTAACCCTTCCCTCCCACATAGCCCCCCATTTCTCTATCATTCATGTGTCTATTTAAGAGTCTCTTAAATGTCCCTAATGTATCTGCTCCCACAACCTCTGCAGGCAGTGCGTTCCATGCACCCACCTCTCTCTGTGTAAAAAACTTACCCCTGACATCCCCCTTATATCTTCCTCCAATCACCGTGTTAGCCATTGTCGCCCTGGGAAAAAGTCTCTGACTGTCCACTCAATCTATGCCTCTTATCATCTTGTACACCTCATTCAAGTCACCTCTCATCCTCCTTCTCTCCAAAGAGAAAAGCCCTAGCTCACTCAACCTATTCTCATAAGACATGTTCTCCATTCCAGGCAGCATCCCGGTAAATATCCTCTGCACCCTCTCTAAAGCTTCCACATCCTTCCTATAATGAGGTGACCAGAACTGAACACAATGTGGTCTAATCAGAGTTTTATAGAGCTGCAACATCACCTCGCAGATCTTGAACTCAGTACCCTGACTAATGAAGGCCAACGCACCATATGCCTTCTTAACAACCCTATTGACCTGTGTGGTAACCTTGAGGGATCTGTGGACATGGACCTCAAGATCCCTTTGTTCCTCCACACTGCTAAGAGTCCTGCCATTAACCTTGTATTCTGCCTTCAAATTCGATCTCCTGAAGTGCATCACTTCACACTTATCTGGGTTGAACTCCATCTGCCACTTCTCAGCCCAGGTCTGCATTCTGTCAATATCCTGTTGTAATCTACAGCAACCTTCTACACTATCCACAATACCACCAACTTTTGTATCATCAGCAACCTTACTAACTCAACCTTCCACATCCTTATCCAAGTCATTTATAAACTGCCTTGGAATTCTTAATCCTATTTGCCAAGGATATTTTGTGATACCTTTTATCTTTCCTAATTCCTAGTTTAAGTTTTTTCCTGCTTCCTTTATATTCTCAAATGCCTTGTCTTCTTTATAAGAGATAAGATATCTTTATTAGTCACATGTACATCGAAACACACAGTGAAATGCATCTTTTGCGTAAAGTGTTCTGGGGGCAGTCTGCAGGTGTCGCCACGCTTCCAGCGCCAATATAGCATGCCCACAACTTCCTAACTCATATGTCTTTGGAATGTGGGAGGAAACCGGAGCACCCGGAGGAAACCCACGCAGACACACGGGGAGAACGTACAAACTCCTTACAGACAGTGGCAGGAATTGAACCCGGGTCGCAGGCGCTGTAAAGCGTTACGCTATCCGCTACACTACCGTGCTTGCCCTTTCAGCTTCCTTGAGAAATAACAGTAATATGCATTGGCATTGAAGACTAAAATGTGCAGCCATGTCTTCTGTGTGGAACATTCTGCCAACGCCCAAAGGTGCGAGGCAAGACCTGGAACTGAGCAAGGTTTCTAATTCACTTGTAAGCTTTGTGATTTAATGCTTTTGGAAATTTCTTAATTCCAGTTGTGTTTATTGGGAATTCTCACATTATTCCAAACACCTCGATATGAGGAGAGATGCCAAATCCAACAATCAATATCCCAGGAGCATTGTCGAGTTCTTGTCAATGGAATGCCAGTTTAGAGTGACCATTAGGCCCTGTTGCCCTCCCCTTGGTCATGGGGAGGTGAGGGAAATGGTGTTACTCCTGCTAGTTTTCCTGAAGCTGCCCGAGATCAACAGGTGCAATGGAGAAACAGCAAACTGAAATTGAAACAGAAAATGCTGGAAATGAATGGCAGATTTGGCAGCATGTGGGAAAGAATTCCAGCAAGTGAATCTGCAGGGTTCATGTTCAATGACTGACTTACCAAAGACACTCGCAGGAGGAATTGGGGTCACGCCCAGGAAAAGCACTTCAGGAAGTAAAGAAAAAGCCCAGGCCTTACTGCTTCAGAATTCTAAGTGTGTGCTTGGTGTACAAAATCCCGCACACCCTGCCTTGACTTTAAGACCCATTGGACGACTAAGGCTGAAAGCAGAAAATGCTGAAATCGCAGGCCAGTAGCACTTGCAGAAAAGAGAAAGGGCAGATTAATGACATTTTGATTCTGATGAAGGGTTTACACCCAAAGAATCAATAACCGTCTTTCCTCTTTCCAGCTGCTGCCTGAACAGCTGCATATTTCTGGCATTTTCTGTATTGTCTTGGACTTCTGTTAAAGGTTTTCCTTTTAGTTGTGGGGTCAAGAACTTATTCAAGAGCTGACTTAAAAAGTTCTGTGGACATTCTGACAATCTTGCATCATAATCCCACCTAGTTCTAATGTAGTAGGATTCATAGAAACTGTAGTACCTCAATCAAATATTCACAGGGTATTTTTAAATTACCAACTACGCATGGGAAGGTTGCAAATGTGTTTTAAGTTCCTTTATAATACTCACCATTTTCAGTTGCTTCATAAATTGGTAGAGGTGAAATTATTACGTTGAATATTCCAGATCCAAGCATTACGTAACGTTCACCTGTCAATGTGTTTCAAAATTGTTAAATACAGCTGCGCGGAAGAAGCATAAGATAATATGCAAACAAATGGATCATCAGTCCACCTTGTGAACCATGGCTTGGCCCTTTAGCTTTGGAATCAAAAGGGCAAGGATTCTGAGCTACTCAAGGAACCCAAATCTCGTCTGCTCACATGGCCTTTTGCTAAGAAGGGCAGTGCAATTCTTTCCAACATGCTGGCCAGTATCTGTGTCTCAACCAACATCAATAAAATATATGTTCTTGTCACTTAATATGTAAGAAAATTGGCTGGTTTCCTAGCTTATAACATCAACTATGCATCAAGAATCCTTTCACTGTTTGTAAAGCACTTTGGGAAGTACTGACATCATGAAAGATGCTGTAGAAATGCAAGTAGTTCTGTTGTTTTCATCTTCATCATCTTGCAGTTATCTTGGGGTACAGTTGAATAGCTACTTGGTCTAAGAATTACTACATTTTTATGACAGTAAAACTGCATTGTGAGTCACTCTAAGCTGTTAGTGATAGTTGTATAAAGATCAAGGTCTTCAATTATGAGCTTCATAGGAGTGTTGTTGCCCTGGATGGCATGCAAACAAAAGTTTTTCGCTGTATCTCAGTACACGTGACAATAATAAACCAATTCCATTTCCAGTTCCCTGTGTACTGAAGCTGTGTGTTTCAGAATCACAGTGTTGCAACTTCTGGCATTTAGCCAGCAGTGCAATCTCTGCAGTGAACTCTTAAAGCACATACCACACAACAATCAGTACTCTTCTAGCTATAGGGAAATGTTACTACTGAATGAATGGATAGTACAATAATGAGAGTGGGGATTGGGACCGTCTTGCTAGGAGGTCAGAGGGACCAGAACAGACCTTGCAGGAGGCATGTTCATCGTGCATGGAGACCCTCCAGGGTCTGTGAATCATTCAATTGGGAAATCCTGCAGTGCAGGCAAATGCCCGTGTCAGCTCTGCAATCGCAATAGGGCTGGACCTCGGAGGCCTTGGTTAAGGTACCACAAAAAAGGTTCTTAGACAAAAATCCCAGTGTATTGGGGGTTATACAAAGACCTGGATTGAGGATTGGCTAATGGACAGAGCTGGAATGAAGGTATTTTTTGGTCAAAACCTAAGTGCTGGTTGTCACAATCTGTATTTTAATGTCACAATCTGTAGCAAAGATTTGGGTGGGAGGAACAAGTGGAATAAATCCAAGTTTGCTGATGATCCTAACTTTGGTGGTAGCATGGGCTGTGAAGAGGAAGCATCCTCTTTGGGGGATATAAACAGGTTAAATAAATGGGTTAGAACATGGCAGCTGCAAAATAAAGTGTAAAATGGAAGGTCAGTCACCTCCTTTGGTAGAAAAGAATAGAACAGTGAGATATTTTTTAAATGGTAAGATCTTGAAAGGTGTTGGCGTTCAGAAGGACCTGGGTGTCCTTGTACACAAATTATTGACAGTTAACATGCAGGTTAAGCAGGAATTAGGAAGGCAAATGGTATGTTTGTCTCTTTTACAAGATGATTTGAGTACAAGACTAGAGATGTCTTGCTCTAATTATATAGGTTCCTGATAAGACTGTGTCTGTATTGGTCTGGTCTCCTGAAGGAAGGATGAATGTGTGGTAAATGAGAAAAAGATTCTTCACCCAAGGGGTGGTGAATATTTGGAATTCTTCAGCCCAGAGTGCTGTGGAGGCTTCGTCACCCAAGTATATTCAGAAAAGTGGTGCTGAGATAAAAGATCAGCCATGATCTTATTGAATAGTGCAGCAGGCATGAGGGCTTCCTGTCTGCATGTAGGGTGGCCCTGAAGTAGTGCAATTGCTCACAGCTCCAGTAATCTAGGTTCAATTCTGAGCTCTAGTGCTGTCTGTGTGGAGTTTGCATGTTCTCCTGTTATGGTAAGGTTTCCTCTGGGGTTTTGGTTTCCTTTCACATCCCATAGGTGTATTGTTGGTAGGTTATGTGGCTGATGTAAAATACACCCAGTGTAGGTGGGTGGTGGGAGAACCAGGGAAGTTCAATGGACATGTGTGAGAGAATAAGTGGAGAATGGGGTTCCTCTGAGAGCTGGCTTAGACTTGATGGGCACAATGGTCTCATATTTTTCATCTTAAGTTAGGAAGAATGAATATTAAACTTATTATGTTTTAAAGAAGATGTTAGGGAGAATGAAATTCCCATTGAAAAGTCAGGAGTCAAATTTCCTGGTCGTTGCTAAGGTATTCAGAAATGGCAAAGCATTGCTCTTCTCCTGTATAAGCCAATTTTCAACTGCACAGCCCTGTTTATTTTGATCTTTATAGAGGAATTTCTAAACCAGTGTACTAGAGTCATAGAGTACTACAGCACAGAAACAGGCCCTTCGGTCTATCTAGTCCATGCCGGCCTGGTTTTCTGCCTAGTCCCATCTACCTCCACCCTCTGAGTGAAGTAGTTTGCCCCTCAGATTCCCCTTAAATATTTCACCTTTCACCCTAAACCTATGACCTCTAGTTCTAGTCTCACCCAACCTAGGGGGGAAAAAGCTTGCATGCATTCACCCTAACTATACCCCTCATGCAGAATAAGCAGCTGACATACCATGAACTCTCACTGTACACTAGAAACCCAAGATTTTAGTCCATCACATGATTTTAAGAATGTAGATATTTACAAATAACAACACTAAGAACAACTTGGACTTATAAGTACCTTTTAATGAAGTGAAATGTCCCAAGAGACTTCACAGAAGTGTTAATAAATAAATTTTTTTACACTGACCCAGTTAAAAATATATTTAAGAAGATGACTAAAAACTTGGCCAAATAGGTAACTTGTAAGAGGAGGCGAACGATAGGCAGGTGGGTGAAAGAGTTTAAGGAAGGAACTCCACAGGTTGGGGCCATGGCTCTGAAGGTGAAACAAGTAAAATCTGGAGAGGCCAGAATTGGAAGAGTTTGTAATTCAGGATTCAGGAAGTCAGAGAGATAAGACAGGAAACTACTTGCCCATCAGCATGATGGGGGTTAATAAAGTAGAGGAGGTACTGATTGGTTAAATGTTAATTGGGTCTGAAAACCTGTTTGAATTTTTTGAAAAGAATACAGAGAAGGTTAATCAAAGCAGTGTAGTAGATATACATGTCGAATTTGCAAAGGTATTTGAAAAGTAAGACTGGAAATCCATGGAGTTAAGAGGCATTATTGATACAGTATTAGCTCAGTAACAGGGACAAGAGAGAGTGGTGGAGGACTGAGAGGTCAGTTATGGGATTTCCCAATGGTTAGTTTTGGGTCCACATCTTTTCAGTTTTTAGAAATGACCAGAAACAGATGTAGAGATCAGCTCTGTAAAGTTTAAACTTACGTTTAAATATCAAAAACGAACCAACTTCTCCCCTGTAAGGACTGAGGTAAAGGAAGGCAATATAACCAGTCATTCCTACCAGCAGGCAAATGACAATCCCCGAGATAACTCTGTACCCTACAAAAAAATCTTGGAAAGGACAAAAGAAAAACATAATGAAAGGAAATGTGTACAACTTCTGGTACAGATCTTTCTACAACAAATCATTCACATAAAAAGGTAACCCCATTGGTCCCATAGTCCCAGGATAATAAAATATGAAAGCATCTCACAATCCATGTCAGAGACAAACAAGTCTGGAACTAGAGTCATGCTGAAATAAAGGAAATTATACAGGCATGAAGGCGAGTTCGCAAAGGTAGATTGGGAAGTTAGATTGACAGGTATGACGGTGGCTAAGCTTTGGCAGAGTTTTAAAAAATATTTCATAATACTCAATTAATATGTGTTCATTGAGGACTAAAGACCATGGAAAAATGGCTCACCCATGGCTAGCTTAAAAGTAAAGGACAGAGACACAAGATACTGCAGATGCTGGAATCTCAAGCAAAAAACGAACTGTTGGAGGAACTCAGCAGGTCATGCAGCATCTGAGGAGGGTTGAAACCCTTCATTTGGACTGGATGAAGGGTCTCGATGTGAAACGTTGACTGTCCATTTCCCTCCACAGAAGTTAAGGATGCCTTTAATTGAACAAAAAACTTACAAAGTTGCAAAGATTGCCATGAAGACTGGGAGAATTTTAGAAACCAGCAATGGGTGACAAAACATAGAACAGGACCATAGATAAAAGGAGAAAATAGAGAATAAGAGCAAGCTAACAAGAAATATAAAAACAATTAGTATGCATAATGCAAAAATAAACATTGCTGCCTCAAAAGCTGGGACCGGGAACAATAGTGCGAAATAAGGAAATTGTAGATATCTTAAACAAATGCTTTGGCTTATAAAATCCAGTGTGCTCACAGTGATGAGGTAGACCTCATCTCAGCACCTGTCTACATCAATGGTGCTGAGGTCAAGAGAGTTGAGAGCTTCAAGTTCCTGGGAGTGAACATCACCAACAGCCTGTCCTGGTCATATCACGTAGATACCACGGCCAAGAAAGCTCACCAGTGCCTCTACTTTCTCAGGAGGCTAAAGAAATTTGGTTTGTCCCCTTTGACTCTCACCAACTTTTACCGATGCACCATAGAAAGCATCTTATCTGGATGTATCACGGCTTGGTACAGCAACTGCTCTGCCCAGGACTGCAAGAAACTGCAGAGAGTCGTGGACACAGCCCAGCGCATCACGGACACCAGCCTCCCCCCCTTGGACTCTGTCTTTACCTCTCGTTGTCTTGGTGAAGCAGCCAGCATAATCAAAGACCCCACCCACCCGGGACATTCTTTCTTCTCTCCTCTTCCATCAGGTAGAAGATACAGGAGTCTGAGGGCACGTACCACCAGACTTAAGGACAGCTTCTACCGTGATAAGACTATTGAACGGTTCCCTTATACAATGATATGGACTATGACCTCACAATCTACCTTGTTGTGACCTTGCACCTTATTGCACTGCACTTTCTCTGTAGCTGTGACACTTTGTACTGTTATTGTTTTTACCTGTGCTACATCAATGCACTCTGTACTAACTCAATGTAACTGCACTTTGTAATGAATTGACCTGTATGATTGGTATGCAAGACAAGTTTTTCACTGTACCTCGGTACAAGTGACAATAATAAACCAATACCAATACCAATGAGTGCAGCAGCAGGCCAGAACCAGGGAATATTTTCGAGTTTGAAAATGTGTTACCTGATACTCCATTCCAAAGCTGGGGCAGGATGACTGGTGAACCTGTGCCACGCTGGGTTGGAAGTGGAACTATAAAGAAGAATGGATGGTAGGAAACAGGGATTTGGGGTACCTGCTCATGTGGAATAATAATGGGGATTGGGAATACTGGCACAGATGAATGAATAATAGAGAATTAGGAAAGGCAGTATCTGCAGGGATGGGTGGATAATGGGATCAGGGACTGGAAATGCTGGTACTGGTGGAAGGATGGTGAGGGACTGGGGATACCAGCACAGATGGTTGGATGACAGACAATCCGTACTCAGGAATATCCCCAACATTTCATCCACGTGTCTGGTTAGATTGTTGCGAATGACAGGTGTTCAACTTTGCAGCCAAAGCTAAATAAAACCTTGAAACTACAGAACATTGTAATCTGGAACCTAGTAACTCTTCAGGACAGATACAATAAGACAAAGCACTGCCCTGTTTGCAAAGAGCACAAAGCTACTTTCTAGCTATCTCTTTCATTGTTCAGTCAACTGAAAGAACCTAGGAAGGGCTACATCATCTGGAATGATCATAGTGTTAGAGAGTGATCCCAAACTGGATCCAAAACTGGCTTGGTGAAAGGAGGCAGAGGTAGTGTTGGAGGTTTGTTTCTGTAGCTGGAGGTCTACTGCAGGTGTACTGGTGCTGGGACCTTTGTTGTTTGTCATATATATAAATGATCTGGGTGAGGATAACATCATTGTCCACAACATCAAGACATGCTCAACAACAATACAGGCAGTCCTTGGGTAACGAATGGGTTCTGGTTTCACAGACATCCATAAGTCAGTTTTGTCCTTAAGTTGGAAAATGCACAAAAATTACTCAATATGGTAACCACACCTCTTCAGTATTGTAATGAATGGCATCAAAAGCACCTGAGACTGATAAGAAAGAACAATTACTAAAAATGGACAGAGCGCGAGAGAGAACGAGCAAGAGAGAGTGAGAGCACGAGAGAAGAAACTAGCTTGTAATTCTTAGGAACGAACGTATGTATGTAGATCAGTCTTTTGAATTTTATAACATTGTGGGAGCTTAACCATGTGTACGGGTGTCCATAAGTCAGGCATTCATAACCTGGAGACGGACTGCAATGCAGACATTTTTTTTGCAGAAGAACTATTACTTGCACTTAGCCTGAAAAAGATGATGCATTTGGGGGTGGCACAGATAATTGAACTGCTACCTCACAGTGCCAGATACCCAGTTCATTCCTGACCTCAGGTGCTCTCTATGTGGAGCTTTCATGTTCTCCTTGCATGGGTTTCCTCTGGGTGTTCTGGATTCCTCCCACATCCAGAAGACCTGCTGGTTGATAGGTTAACTAACCATTGTAAATTGCCCCTAGTGTGTAGATGAGTGGTAGAATCTGGGGAGGGTTGATGAGAATGTGGGGAGAATTTAAAAAAAGGAAATAAATGTAGAATTAGTATAAGTGAGTAGTTGATGGTCAGTGTGGACTCATTAGGCTGAAGGGCCTGTTTCTATACTGTATTTTTCTATGACTTTATGTTTCTTTAACCACCACAGACATATCCACAATACTGTCCTACTGTAATCTAAAGCCATGTGAAGTATTAAAGCTGCTGAACATCTTTTCCTGACAACACATTGATGAAGGAAGAGCAGTAGATGTAGTGTATATGGTTTTCAGCAAGGCATTTGATAAGATACCCCATGCAAGGCTTACTGAGAAAGTAAGAAGGCATGGGATCCAAGGGGACATTGCTTTGTGGATCCAGAACTGGCTTACCCACAGAAGGCAAAGAGTGGTTGTTGACAGGTCATATTCTGCATGGAGGTCGGTGACCAGTGGTATGCCTCAGGGATCTGTTCTGGGACCCTTACTCTTTGTGATTTTTATAAATGACCTGGATGAGGAGGTGGAGGGATGGGTTAGTAAGTTTGCTGACGACACAAAGGTTGGAGGTGTTGTGGATAGTGTGGAGGTCAGTCAGAGGTTACAGCGGGACATAGATAGGATGTAAAACTGGGCTGAGAAGTGGCAGATGGAGTTCAACCCAGATAATTGTGAAGTGGTTAATTTTGGTAGGTCAAATATGATGGCAGTATATAGTATTAATGGTAGGACTCTTGGCAGTGTGGAGGATCAGAGGGACTTTGGGGTCCGAGTACATAGGACATTTAAAGCAGCTGCACAGGTTGACTCTGTGGTTAAGAAGGCATACGGTGTATTGTCTTTCATCAATCGTGGAATTGAATTTAGGGGCTGAGAGGTAATGTTGCAGCTATAGAGGACCTTGGTCAGATCCCACTTGGAGTACTGTTCTCAGTTCCGGTCACCTCACTACAGGAAGGATGTGGAAGCCATGGAAAGGGTGTAGAAGAGATTTACAAGGATGTTGCCTGGATTGGGGATTATGAAAACAGGTTGAATGGACTCGGCCTTTTCTCCTTGGAGTGACGGAGGATGAGAGGTGACCTGATAGAGGTGTACAGTATAAGATGATGAGAGGAATTGATCGTGTGGATAGTCAGAGGCTTTTTCCCAAGGCTGAAATGGTTGCCACAAGAGGACACAGGTTTAAAGTTCCGGGAAGTAGGTACAGAGGAGATGTCGGGGTAAGGTTTTTACTCAGAGAGTGGTGAGTGCATGGAATGGGCTGCCGGCAACGGTAGGGGAGCGGATACGATAGGGTCTTTTAAGAGACTTTTGGATAGGTACATCGAGCTTAGAAAAATAGAGGGCTATGGGTAAGCCTAGTAATTTCTAAGGCAGGGAGATGTTCGGCACAACTTTGTGGGCCGAATGGCCTGTATTGTGCTGTAGGTTTTCTATGTTCTACGTTCTATGTTCTAATAACATAAAGGCATTCTATGCTGTGCTTGAGTCAGTGTCCAATTCCCAATCTGCAGATTCATCAACTCTGATGGATCAAAGGTTTTGTGACAAGACCAAAATGCTTGAGAGCTGGGATGGCCATTTCAAAAACCTATTGAATTATTAAGATTAATTCAGTGGAATGTTGGATTTAGTGCACTATCAATCAAATTCTCAACACGGAACTCATCCCACACTTCCCACAGCATCCCTTCTATTGTTGCGGTGAAGAGAGCTACACCACAGGAAGGATATGGTTGCAACAGATTTTTAAAAATTTTAAATTATTTTTATAATATTATAAAATGTTATTACATTATAAATAATATAAATAAAATTATATATATAATATATAAAATATTATAAAATAAACTAATATAAAATAAAAATTTAAACTTTTTAAAATACGAAAAAAAATTCCCTAGGGTTGAAATATCTAATACCAGAAGGCATTCATTTAAGGTGATGGGGGTAAGTTCAAAGGAGATATGTGGGGCAAGTTTTTTCTACACAGAGAGTGGTGGGTGCCTGGAATGCGCTGCCTGGGGTGGTGGTGGAGGCAAATACAATAAGGGTGTTCAAGGAGCTCTTAGATAGGCACATGAATGTGAGGGAAATGGTAGGATATGGACATTATGTAGGCAGAAGGGATTAGTTTAGTTGGGAATTTTATTACTAGTGTAATCAATTCAGCACAACTTTGTGGGCTAAAGGGCCTGTTCCCGTGCTGTACAGTTCTATGTTCTATGGCAGGAGGATGGGAACCAGAGTGATAGGTCAGAGGTTGGTGCATTTAGTGTACAAGTAGATGCAAAGTGTAGAGAGACTGTGAGGAAGGACAGGCATTTGAAATGGCAAAATTGCAGTCAGTTGGATGGGCTGAAGTGTGTCTGTTTTAATGTGAGAAGTATCAGGAACAAGAGTGATGAACTTAGAGCATGGGTAAGTACATGGAACTATGACATGCTGGCCATTACAGTGACTTGGCTGTTGCAATGGCAGGAATGGCTGCTGGATATTCCAGGGTTTAGATGTTTCAAAAGGGACAGGAGCAGAGGTAAAAGAGGTGGGGGAGTGGCTTTGCTGAACACAGCTGTAGAAAGAAGGATGTCCTGGAGGGATCGTCCATTGAATCAGTGTGGGTGGAAGTCAGAAACAGGAAGGGAGCAATCACTCTATTGGGAGCATTCTATAGACCCCACAGTAGCAGCAGAGATGCTGAGCAGATCGGGAGGCAGATTTTGGAGAAATAACAGGGTTGTTGTCATGGGTGATTTCAACTTCCCTAATATTGATTGGCACCTCCTTAGTGTAAAGGGGATAGACGGTGTGGAGTTTGTTAGGTGTATCCAGGAAGAATTCCTGACACAGTATGTGGATAGGCCGACTAGTGGAGAGGCCATTCTGGACTTGGTACTAGGCAATGACCCTGATCAGGTTTCAGTTCTCTCGTTGGGAGAGCATTTTGGAGATAGTGACCATAACTCCTTGACCTTTACCATCTCCTTGGAGAGGGATAGAAGCAGACGATATGGGAAAGTATTTAATTGGGGGGAGGGGTAATTATGATGCTATTAGGCAGGAACTTGGGAGTGTACATTGGGAACAGATGTTCTTGGGGAAGTGCACAATGGAAATGTGGAGGTTGTTTAGGGAATACTTGCATGGGGTTCTGGATAGGTTTGTCCCATTGAGGCAGGGTAAGGATGGTAGAGTGAAGAAACTGTGGTTGACACAAGATGTAGAATATCTTGTCAAGAGGAAGAAAGAAGCTTACTTGAGGTTTAGAAAGTATGGATCAGACAGGGCTCTGGAGAGTTACAAGGTAGCCAGGAGGGGGCTTAAGAATGGCTCTCCTGAGCTATAAGGGGGCATGAGAAGCCCTTGGCAAGTAAGATCAAGGAAATCCCCAACTGAAAAATTCCCAATTGCAAAAAGAGGGTATTGCAGGCAGGGTTAAGGAAAATCCCAAGAGATCCTAAAAGCATATTTAGAGTAAAAAGGTGGCTAGGGAGAAAATAGGTCCACTTAAAGATTAGCACAGCCATCCATATGTGGAGCCACAGGAGATGGACGAGATTTTTGATGAATATTTTTCATCCGTTTTTACTGTGGAGAAAATGATGGATGCTGAAGAAATGAGGAAAATGAGTGATGATGTCTTGGACCACGTACGAATTATCAGGGAGGAGATATTGGTAGCCTTAAAGCACATTAGGGTGGATAAATCCCCGGGGCCTGACCGAGTGCATCCTTAGACCTTGTGAGAAGCTCGGGAAGAAATTGCAGAGGCCCTTGCAGAGATATTTGCTTCATTTTTAGCTGCAGGTACAGTTCCAGAAGACTGGAGCATGGCAAATGTTGTACCATTATTAAAGAAGGGCAGCAGAGACAAGCCAGAGAACTACAGGCCGGTGAGTCTGACATCAGTAGTGGGTAAGTTACTGGAAGGAATTCTGAGAGACAGGATCTACCAGCATTTGGGTAGACAAGGTCTAATTAGGAACAGTCAGCGCAACTTTGTGCTTGGGAAATCGTGTCTGATGACCTCTTTTTTGAAGGGTTAACCAAGAGGCTAGATGAGGATAATTCCATGTACGCTGTTGATATGGATTTAGCAAGGCCTTTGACAAAGTCCTGCATGGCAGGGTAATCGGGTAAATTTGTTCGCATGGGACCCAGGGAGAGATAGCTAATTGGATTCATAATTGTCTCGATGGTAGGAAGCAGAGAGTGATGGTCGAAGGTTGTTTCTCGGACTGAAAGCCTGTGATTAATGGCTGTGATAAAGGTGCTGGGACCTTTGTTGTTCATTATTTAGATAATTTACAATTTGCGTATGTATAAGGCATGGTTATTAAGTGTGCAAATGATAGTAAAATAGGTGGTATCGTAGACAGCGAAGAATTAGAGAGGGATGTTGATCAGAACGGTTCCATTATACGATAAGATGGACTCTGACCTCACGATCTACCTTGTTGTGACCTTGCGCCTTATTGCACTGCACTTTCTCTGTAGCTGTGACACATTACTCTGTACTGTTATTGTTTTTACCTGTACTGCATCAATGCACTCTGTACTAACTCAATGTAACTGCACTGTGTAATGAATTGACCCGTACGATCGGTATGCAAGACAAGTTTTTCACTGTACCTCGTTACGTGACAATAATAAATCAATACCAATACCAATAAGTAGGTCAAGGATTGGCAAATGCCTTTCAATTCAGATAAGTGTGAAGTGTTGCATTTTGGGAAGCCAAACCAGGGCAAGACTTATCCAGTGAATGGTAGGGCCCTGGAAGTGTTGTGGAACAGAGGGACCTAGGAGTCCACGTATATAGTTCGCTGAAAGCGGCGTCACAGGTAGACAGGGTGGTGAAGAAAACATTTGGCACACTGGCCTTCATCAGTCAAGGCATTGAGTATAGGAATTGGGACCTTACGTTGAAGTTGTACAAGACATTGGTGAGGCTGCATTTGGGAATATTATGTACAGTTTTTGTCGCCCCATTATAGGAAAGACATCATTAAACTGGAAAGAGTGCAGAGAAGATTTACGAGGATACTGCCAGGACTTGAGAGCCTGAGTTCTAGGGAGAGGTTGGGTAGGCTAGGACTTTATTCCTTGGAATGTACTAGTTTGAGGGGACCTTATAGAGGTGTCTTAAATCATGAGGGGCATAGATAGGGTGAAAGCACACAATCTTTTTCCCAGGGAAGTCGAACTAAGACTAGAGAACATAGGTTTAAGGTGAGGGGGAAAGATTTAAAAGGGACCTGGGGCAATTTCTTCATGCAGAGAGTGGTACATATATGGAATGAGCTGCCAGAGAAAGTGGTTGAGGCAGGTACAATAACAACATTAAAAAGATATTTGAACAAGTGCATGGATTTGGGCCAAACTCAGGAAAATGGGACTAGCATGGTGGGCACCATTTTCAGCATGGACCAGTTGGGTCAAAAGGCCTGTTTCCATGCCTCTATGACTCTATGAGTACTCAGTGCTCTAACAATCAGGTTCTCCATACCCAGGGTCCACCTGCACTCTGTGTGGTAGAGGCTTTTAATGTGAAAATTGAGTTTACCAGGGTCAAACTTGTTCAAATAGAAAAGCTGAAATGTTAACAAAACATTATATCATCTTCACATCTGAAGGACAATCACCATTTGTACCTGATCTGGCAGATTCAGACTGATGTAGCCATCTAAGGCCCAAAACTAGGTACCAATGAATTTCTTGGCCTCACTTTTAAGGCAGTATGTAAAATTCTTATCTAGCTATGCATCATAATCTCAAAGAACTGAATGCCAAAATTGTCTAATTAATTAACAATCCCAATAGGGTCATTTTTCTGTGTTCATGTAAATGGAACATTTTCTCCACACAATTCTAATTACTTAATTATGATATTCCAGTCACTTTTTTTAAAATGGCCTCTCACGACTGCAGTAGTAGCTATTTACTGGTGGATTCTGTCAGTGACTGCTTTGGGGTATCTGCTCCTGGTGAGCGTCTTCCTGAGATATCTACTTATCAAAGCCACCTGCAGTCATATATCCACCGCACAACTAATGGTCAGTGTGCCAAGTGTCAGAGTGCAGAATTCAGAATGGGGAGGCTGTTACAAGATTAGGTATCAGGGATGTCACTCAATATAAAAGTATTTCCATGAACTTAGTCACCTATGAAAAGAGAATAAGTGGATGACCAACTCCTGCTTTGTTACCCCCACCACCAACCCCCTCACTCGTGTGAGGTGTTGGATTTTGGGAAGTCAAACCAGGGTAGGAATTTTGCAGTGAATGGTTGGGTCCTGGGGGGGGGCGGGTGGGGTGTGTTGTAGAACAGAGGGACCTAGAAGTGCAAGCACATGGTTCCCTGAAAGTGATGTGTAACTCTATGACCTCAGATCAGAATGTCAGGTGTAGATAGCGCTCAGGTCAACTCTCATGACCCAGACATGCTCCTCAGTCAGATCTAGGCCGGTCTTACTCTCAGTAGCTAATGCTTATATTTTACTGACAATCTGCTCTCCAATGATGACAGTTCACTCCTGGGCCAAGGCATGAGACTTGGACTAGACTCTCGTACTGTGATTGCCCCTGTACGTATCGGGGTGAAAGTGGCAATACTAACAGCAATTTGGGGTGTGACAGGGCCAAGAGCTCCAGTAGTACATTGGTTAGTAATCCAAAGGCCTGGGCTAATAATTTGGAGTCATGAATTCAAATCTCACAAAGGCAGCTATGGTATTTAGGTTCAGTTAATGATTTAAAAAAACTAGAACAGCATCAGAAGCGGTGACCATGAAACCCATTGGTTCACTAATACGTTTTGGGGAAAGGAATCTGCCTTTCTTACTTGGTCGGTTTACCTGTGGCTAAGACTCATGGCAATCAATGTCCTCTACAATGGTTGAGCAAGCACTAATTTCAAGGGCTTAAAGCCATTACTGCATGGATATGTTCATAAAAAGCGAGAGAATTTTAAAAAGATAACAAGTGATCACAGCTTTGTGGGCCGAAGGGCCTGAATTGTGCTGTAGTTTTTCTATGTTTCTATGATATAGTTTGGAATAAAGACCTACCTGTGTCCAAGGTACAGTGTATCGAAGAAATCAGTAAACATATGTAGGACTTCATTTTAATGACAATAAAAGCAACGGTAAGTCTCATTTGATGCTTCTGAGCTATAGATAGAAATGAAGTCAGACAGGTTCATTGGAACATCTTGAAATATTAGTAAATTTGTTATCAAGAACAGGAACAGAAAATGCATACATTACCCTTATATTTCTCCAAGGCAAAGAAGATGATGAAGGCAGTTGCGCCAAGAGACATTGATGTACTGATCAAAGCAATGACAGAGGTGACAAGGATGCATTTATGGAGAAATTGAAGACCTGAAACAGAGATCTGCAGTAAATTTACTTAAATTTAATTAAATTCCAGCATACAGTGGTAACCATAACTGTTTAAAATCCAAATACATACAAACTAATGTCATAAACGCACACTATTTTTAAACCCTTCCTTTGTTTTCTGCAGACTTTCACAGGGAAGGAGCCAGGCACTGGACAAAGTGCACTGCAGGCAGGTACTTGATTCACACAAAGTGCAATTCCCACACGCTGGCACTCCAGATTCAACAAGACACCAGATATTGGTTTTATTTCCTTTTGTGGAGGCTTTTAAAATTATATAAATTTTGATGGAATGAACAGGGAAAGTCTAGGAGTCAATAAATTATAATTGTTACAGGGCATAAGGGGTGGACAGGGAGAAATATCATTAGAGAGACTTGGAACAAGGAGTTATTGTTGAAGTAGAGGCAATAGAACGTGAGGGAAGATTAAATAAACCTCCACAGCATCTGGATGTGTGGAGACAACAGGACAAATAAGTTTGGGTTTCTCTAGCAAAGTGCTAGCATAAACATATTAGGCCATGTAGCCTCTTAAGGTGCTGTAATTGATAATGGCATAATGGAACGATCAAAAACTGAGGGCACTTGACAGACTGGATAGCCTTCACTCTGCACCCAGGTCTGTGCTAATAGGATTACTAACTTAACCACAAACTAATCTGTAAGAGGAGCCAAGTAAACTGTGCATGGTTTCTCTTTATATTTTGTTGTTCTTTAATAAACAGGCAGTGCTGTAACCATGAATTCTTTAAAGAAGGAAATTTATCATCAACTATGCTCATCTGGTGCCATGGCATATCTTTCAGCAAAAATCCAACTGCTCTGATCCACACAGCACATCTGAAATAAAATCAGAAAATGCTGGACTTACTCAGAAGATCAGGCAAGAGAAATAAGGAAGCTGTCTGAAGAGCTAAATACTTCCAATACCTGCAGTTTTTTTTGCTTTCACTTCCAGGACTTCCCCCATTTTACTCACTGTGATGCTCTAGATTACATTAACAGCTTAATTTGTACTTGTACTGTGTCAAATGCAATGCTTATTCATATTTTGACAATACTAACAGTAATTCTGCATGATTTCAACAATGCTAGCTTTTTAAGGGAACACAAAATTCTACCAATGATGGATAAGTCCCCTATTTCCCAACAGCTTTCACCTGGGAAAGATATCAGATTAAATTTCTGATCAACAAAATTAAAGAAAATTCCAAAACCTTTTGTAAATATATTGAATATAGAAGCTGGGATGTTATATTGCAGTCGTACAAATCATTGGTGAGGTTGCATTTGGAATATTGTGTTCAATTTTTGTCACCCTGCTGTAAGAAGGATGCCACTAAACTGGAAAGAACGCAGAGGAGATTTACGAGGATGTTGCATAGACTCAAGGGACTGAGGTATGAGGAGAGTTTGAGCAGGACCATAGGAAAATGAGGGGTGACCTTATAGAGGTAGACAAAATTATGAGGGACATAGATAGGGTGAATGTACACAGTCTTTTTCCCAGGGTTGGGGAATCATGAAATAGATGGCACAGGTTTAAGGTGAGAGAGGAGAGACTTAGCATAGCCATGGACAAGGATAGGAGAGACGATACAGAAAAGTATTTAATTGGGGGAGGGCTAATTACGATGGTATTAGACAGGAACTTGGGAGCATAAATTGGGAACAGCTGTTCTCAGGAAAATGCACAGCAGAAATGTGGAGGCTGTTCAGGGACCACTTGCATGGGATTCTGGATGGTTATGGGTGGGAGGTTCAGGGGAGATGTCAGAGGGAGGTTTTTCACCCAGAGAGTGGTTGGTGCATGGAATGCACTGCCTGGGGTGGTGGTGGAGGCAGATACATTGAACAGGTTCAAGAGCTTGTTGGATAGGCATATGGAGGAATGTGAGATAGAGGGATATGCGGGAGGAAGGGGTTAGGTAGTGTGAGGGTGGTCTGATGAATGGCACAACATGGTGGGCCGAAGGGCCTGTTTTGTGCTGTGTGGTTCTATGGTTCTATGGTTCTATGGACTGTCCCACTGAGACAGGGAAAGGATGGCAGAGTGAAGGAACCATAGTTGACAAGAGAGGTGGAACATTTAGTCAAAAGGAAGAAGGAAACATACAGTACTTAAGGCTTAGGAAGCAAAAATCAGTCAGGGCTCTTGAAAGTTATAATGTAGTTAGGAAGGAGTTTAAGAAGTGACTTAGGAGAGCTAGAAGGGGGCATGAGAAGGCCTTGGCGAGTAAGATTAAGGAAAACCCCAAGGTGTTCTACATATACGTGAAGAACAGGAGGATGACCAGAGTGAGGGTAGGACCGCTCAGGGATAAAGGGGGGAACATGTGCTTGGAGTCAGAGATGGTAGGGGAGGTCCTTAATGAATACTTCAGTGTTCACCAGAGAGAGGGTCCTAGACAAATGTGAGGCCAGCGTAGAACAAGCTAATGTATTGGTATTGGTTTATTATTGTCACTTGTACTGAGGTACAGTGAAAAACTTGGCTTACAAACCGATCTTACAGGTCAATTCATTACACAGTGCAGTTACATCAAGTTAGTACAGAGTGCATTGATGTAGTACAGGTAAAAAAAAACAGTACAGAGTAAAGTGTCACAGCTACAGAGAAAGTGCAGTGCAATAAGGTGCAAGGTCACAACAAGGTAGATCGTGAGGTCATAGGTCATAGTCCATCTCATTGTATAAGGGAACTGTTCAATAGTCTTATCACAGTGGGGTAGAAGCTGTCCTTAAGTCAAGTTCCTGGGAGTGAACATCACCAACAACCTGTCCTGGACAAACCACGTGGATGCCATGGCCAAGAAAGCTCACCAGTGCCTCTACTTCCTCAGGAGGCTAAAGAAATTTGGTTTGTCCCCTTTGACTCTCACCAACTTTTACCGATGCACCATAGAAAGCATCCTATCAGGATGTATCACTGCTTGGTACGGCAACTGCTCTGCCCAAGACCGCAAGAAGCTGCAGAGAGTTGTGGACGCAGCCCAGTGCATTATGGACACCAGTCTCCCCTCCTTGGACTCGGTCTTTACCTCTCACTGTCTTGGTGAAGCAGCCAGCATAATCAAAGACCCCACCCACCGGGGACATTCTCTCTTCTCTACTCTTCCATCAGGTAGAAGATACAGGAGCCTGAGGGCACGTACCACCAGACTTAAGGACAGCTTCTACCCCACTGTGATAAGACTATTGAACAGTTCCCTTATACAATGAGATGGACTATGACCTATGACCTCATGATCTACCTTGTTGTGACTTTGCACATTATTGCACTGCACTTTCTCTGTAGCTGTGACACTTTACTCTGTACTGTTATTTTTTTTGTGTTGGAACTTATGAAAAACATTAGGATGGATAAGTCCCCGGGGACAGATGGGATATACCCCAGATTCCACGGGAAGTGACAGAAGAGATTGCTGGGGCATTGATGATGATCTTTGCGTTGTCCCTGGCCACAGGAGTGGGAGCAGAGGATTGGAGGATGGCAAATGTTGTTCTGTTATTCAAGAAAGGTAATAGGGATAATCCTGGGAATTATAGACCAGTGAGTCTTACGTCAGTGGTGGGCAAACTATTGGAGAGGATTTTTAGAGCCAGGACTTACGAGCATCTGGAGAGGCATAGTCTTATTAGGGATAGTCAGCATGGCTTTGTGAGGGGCAGGTTGTGTCTCACAAGCCTAATTGAGTTTTTTGAGGAGGTGACAAAACAAATTGATGAAGGTAGAGCAGTGGCTGTGGTGTATGTGGATTTTAGTGAGGCATTTGACAAGGTTTCCCATCGTAGGCTCATCCAGAAAGTCATGAGGCATGGGATCCATGGAAATTTTGCTGCACGGATTTGGAATTGGCTTGCCCACAGTAGATGGAGCATATTCTGCCTGGAGGTCGGTGACTAGTGGTGTTCCGCAGGGATCTGTTCTGGGACCCCTGCTGTTTGTGATTCTTATATATACTTGAATGAGGAAGTGGAAGGGTGGGTTCGTAAGTTTGCAGGTGACATGAAGTTTGGAGGTGTTGTGGATAGTGTAGAAGGTTGTCATAGGTTACAGTGGGATAGAGACAGGATGCAGAGCTGGGCGGAGAAGTGGCAGATGGAGTTCAATCAGAAAAGTGTGAAGTGATACACTTTGGAAGATTGAACGAAGGCGGGAGTACAAGGTTAATGGCAGGATTCTTAGTGGTGTGGAGGAACAGAGGGATCTTGGGGTACAAGTCCATAGACCCCTCAAAGTTGCTGCGTAGGTTGATAGGGCAGTTAAGAAGGTGTATGTGCTGGCCCTCGGTAGTCGGTGGATTGAGTTCAAGAGCCCCGAGGTAATGTTGCAGCTCTATAAAATTCTGGTTAGACCACAGTTGGAGTATTGTGTTCAATTCTGGTCACCTCATTATCGGAAGGATGTGGAAGCTTTAGAGAGGAGATTTGCAGAGGAGATTTACCAGGATGCTGCCTGGATTAGAGAACTTGTCCTATGAGAAAAGGTTGAGCGAGCTAGGGCTTTTCTCTTTGGATTGTAAGATGAGAGGCAACTTAATAGAGGTGTATAAGAGGACATCTGTTTAAGGTGAGTGGAGGAAAGTTTAGAGGAGATGTTAGAGGTAGTTTTTTTTTAACAGAGTGGTGGGTGACTGGAATGCACTGCCGGGGCTAGTGGTAGAGGCTGATACCATAGGGACGTTTAACAGATTCTTAGATAGGCACATGGATGCAAGAAAAATGGTTATGTGCTGTGTAAGAGGGAAGGGTTAGATTGATCGTGGAGTAAGTTTATATGGTTGGTACAACATTGTGGGCTGAAGGGCCTGTACTGTGTGGTACTGTTCTATGTTCTATGACTCTATATTAGAAGGAAGCTGGTAGCAAGTGTAGAGTAGTTCCCCTCAGGGACCAAATGGGAAGTCTTTGAGTAGAGCCAGCAGTCTGTGTGGTGTCCTGATTGAATATTTCATGACAATATTCACCAGGGTGATGGATGGGAGGATGGAGAGTTAGGAGATGTGTACACTGATAGTCTGGAACATGTGTGTATCAAGAAGGAAGAAGCATTAGGGATACCTATGCATATTAAGGTGGACAGATCCCCAGTGCCAGATGAAATCTATCCCAGGGGTTTATGGGAAGCAAGAGAGGAGATTGCTGGGGCTCTGACAGAGATTTTTGCATCATTTCTAGCCATAGGTTTGGTACTGGGAGATTGGAGGGTAGTTAATATTGTTCCCCTATTCAAGAAGGGCTGTAGGGATAAGCCAGGACACTATGGGCCGGTGAGCCTTACATCAGTTGTGGGGAAACTACTGGAAAAATTCGTACAGTAGGGTTTATGATCACTTGGAAAGACAAGGTCTGAGGAGTCAGCATTGTTTTTTTGCATGGGAAATCCTGCCTCACAAATCTGACTGAATTCTTTGAGGACTTAACTAAGAAAGTCCTGCATGGCAGACTTGACCGGAAAATTAGGGCACATGAAGTCCAAGGTGTTTTGGCAAACTGGATCCAAAATTGGCTTGGTGATATATATCTATATCTATATATATATCTATATATCAGAGAATACAGAGACATGTAGCTGGAAAGTTGGGCAAGGAGGTAGCTGATGGAAATTAATCTAGACACGAATGAGATAATGCATTTTAGGTCTCACCAGATATACAGTATACAGCAGGGATATTTGAAGCATTTGTAGTGACTCACCGTCCGGTCAGGCGAACCAGCTCGGCAGTCGGGTCGCGCGGCGTCGGAGCGATGAGGCCCAAGATGGCGGCGGGCCTCGCCTTTCCCGAGCAACGGGGAGAACCCGCGCGCGGGAAAGACTTGATGACGTAGTACTTACGTCATTGCTGGTTGCATTGGGCGGGAACAGTCTCCCTTAAAAGGCCCGTGCAAGGCGGGAAAATAAACCAGTTCTTGTTTGACAATCCTTCGACTAGCGTCTTGTTTTACTTCGCGGTAGCAACCACTACATTGGTGACCCTGACGGTCCAAACGGATTTTGGACCCGCGCAATGGACGACAACGCAGCAGCCAACGCAGTGGCCCTCAAGCTGCCCGCCTTTTGGACACTTCGGCCCAGCGTCTGGTTTGACCAGGCCAAAGCGCAATTCCACCTTCGGCAGATCACCTCCGACTCCACGAAGTACTACCATGTGGTTAGCTCTCTGGACCAAGAGACAGCCGCCCAGGTCGGAGACTTCATCCAGTCGCCTCCGGAGGAAGATAAGTACCCGGCTTTCAAAGACCTTTTGATTTGGACCTTCGGCCTCTCCCGTTGTGAGTGCGCCGCCCGCCTGCTTCATCTGGACGGCCTGGGGGACAGATCCCCATCTGCCCTAATGAATGAGATGCTGGCATTGGCCGAGGGACACAAGCTATGCCTGATGTTCGAACAGGCCTTCCTCGAACAGCTCCCCGATGACATCCACCTGTTGTTAGCTGACGCCGACTTCAGCAACCCCCGTGAGGTAGCCGCCTGGGCAGATGTCCTGTGGAAGGCCAAACGCGAGAGCGGTTCGTCCGTCGGCCAAATCACCAGGCCGCGAGCCCAATGCCCGCCTTGCCCAGTCCCAGCAACCGAGCAGCCACACCCCAGGAACACAGACGACGACATGGGTGACCAGCTGTGTTTCTACCATCAGAAGTGGGGCACGGAGGCCCGTCGATGCTGCCCACCCTGCAAGTTTCAGGGAAACGCCAGGGCTAGCCGCCGCTGATGGCTACGGCGGCTGGCCGCCGACAGAGCCTCTTATTCGTTCAGGACAAGAAATCTGGATGGCGTTTCCTCGTTGATACTGGAGCGGAGGTCAGTATTTTGCCCCCGACCAGCCGCGACACTCACAACAGGCCACCTGGTCCTGTACTCAATGCCGCCAACGGTACAACGATACGGTCTTTCGGCACCCGTACACTTCAATTACAATTCGGCGGCAGCCATTTTACCTGGACCTTTACCCTTGCCACCGTCGCCCGACCACTCCTAGGAGCCGATTTCCTTCGGGACCACAACCTGTTAGTCGACCTGTGAGGGAAGCGGTTAGTCCACTCTAGCACTTCCCAGACCTATCCCCTGGGAGAAATCAGCCTACCAGCCCCGCGCCTGGACTCCATTTCCCTTTCTGGTGATGATTTCACCAAGCTCCTAGCCGAATTCCCATCAATTGTGGCACCTCCGTTTACAAATTCTAGGCCCAAACACGGGGTACAACACCACATCATTACTACAGGGCCACCCCTTCATGCCCGAGCATGACGATTACCTCCAGACAAGCTCCACCTGGCAGAGTTCCGTCACGTGGAGGAGCTGGGGATTGTTCGCAGGTCAGACAGCCCCTGGGCCTCCCCCCTGCACATGGTCCCCAAAGCCACCGGACGGTGGAGGCCCTGCGGCGACTACCGCAGGCTGAATGACGCTGCCACCCCGGACCGCTATCCCATCCCTCACATCCAGGACTTCGCAGCGAACTTACACAGGGCCTGCATCTTTTCCAAAGTGGACCTCGTTCGGGGATACCGCCAAATCCCGGTCCATCCGGATGACATCCCCAAAACTGCGATTATCACCCCATTCGGCCTGTTCGAATTTCTTCGAATGCCGTTCGGCCTTAAGAACACCGCGCAGACCTTCCAGCGGCTGATGGACGCGGTAGGCCGAGACCTGGACTTCGTGTTCATTTACTTAGATGACATACTGATCGCCAGCCGTAACCGCCAAGAACACCTTTCCCACCTCCACCAGCTGTATTCCCGTCTCCGCAATTTCGGCCTCACGATCAACCCGTCCAAGTGCCAATTCGGATTTGACTCTATCGATTTCCTCGGCCACAAAATCACCAGCAACGGGGCAACACCCCTACCCGCCAAGGTTGACGCTATCCGCCATTTTGCCTGCCCCGACACGGTCAAAGGCCTACAGGAATTCCTTGGGATGGTCAACTTTTACCATCGGTTCATCCCTGCAGCAGCCCGTATCATGTGCCTTCTGTTCTCGCTGATGGCTGGTAAGGGCAAGGACATCACCTGGACTGACGAGGCTGCGGCTGCCTTCGTTAAGGCCAAAGATGCCCTGGCAGACGCCACGATGCTTGTACACCCTAGGACAGACGTCCCAACCGCCCTCACGGTGGACGTGTCCAACACCGCGGTGGGTGGGGTACTGGAACAGCTAATCGAAGGCCGCTGGCAACCCTTGGCATTTTTCAGCAAGCACCTTAGACCACCCGAACTGAAATACAGCGCTTTTGATTGGGAACTTCTAGCGCTGTATCTGGCGGTCCGGCATTTCCGATACTTTCTAGAAGGCAAGCCTTTCACCGCTTTCACCGATCATAAGCCTTTGTCCTTTGCCTTCTCCAAAGTCTCCGATCCCTGGTCAGCTCGTCAGCAGAGACATTTATCCTACATTTCCAAATTCACAACAGACATCCAACATGTCTCCGGAAAGGATAATGTCGTTGCTGACGCACTTTCCAGACCGACCATCCACAGCCTGTCCTTGGGTGTCGACTACACGGCCCTGGCTGGCGCACAGCAAGCCGATGACGAGCTGCCCAGCTACAGAACCGCAGTCTCGGGCCTGCAGCTCCGAGATTTCTTGGTTGGTCCAGGTCAGCAGACCCTACTTTGTGACATCGCGACAGGTCAGCCCCGCCCTATAGTCCCTGCAGCCTGGCGGAGACGCGTTTTCGACTTGGTACATGGGTTGGCGCACCCGTCCATCAGATCAACTGTCCGACTGGTCGCCAGCAAGTTTGTCTGGCATGGCCTGCGCAAACAGGTCAGTGAGTGGGCCAGGACTTGTCCGCACTGCCAGACATCGAAAATCCAATGACGCACCAAAGTCCCGCCACAGCAGTTCGAGCCTACCCGTAGGAGGTTCGACCACATACACGTCGACCTCGTGGGCCCTCTACCAGTTTCAAGAGGAGCCCGGTACCTCCTTACCATCGTGGACCGGTTCACGAGGTGGCCAGAGGCAACCCCCCTGCCTGACATCATGACTGATTCCTGCACCCGGGCGCTGCTCACAACTTGGGTTTCACGTTTTGGTGTTCCGGCCCACATCAATTAAGACAGAGGCACCCAATTCACTTCCAGTCTCTGGACTGCATTAGCAAACCTGCTAGGGACGCAGCTGCACACCACCACGGCCTACCATCCTCAGTCAAACGGGTTGGTGGAACATTTTCACCGCCATCTGAAATCAGCCTTGATGGCCCGCCTGAAGGGTCCTAACTGGGTTGACGAGCTGCCTTGGGTCCTGCTTGGCATACGCACTGCCCCCAAAGCAGACCTCCGCGCTTCGTCAGCTGAGCTTGTGTACGGGACGCCCCTAGTTGTCCCAGGGGATTTCATACCTGCCCTTCGAGACCAAGGGGAACAACCCCCAGCAGTCCTACAAAGACTGTGCGAGAAGCTTGGCAACTTGGCCCCAATTCCCACCTCACGGCACGGTCAAGCCCCATCCTGCCAGCCCAAAGAGCTACGAGACTGTAAGTTTGTTTTCGTTCGCAGGGGCACACCTCGGGCGCCGTTGCAATGACCATATGAGGGACCGTTCCGAGTCATAAGGAATAATGGATCCACCTTTATTTTGGACGTTGGAGGCAGGGAACAGGTTTTCATGACGGACCGCCTCAAACTGGCCCATTTAGATCTGCAACAACCGGTCGAGGTTTCAACGCCGCGACGCAGAGGCCGGCCCCCTAAGCGGCGGCTGGGACAGCCCGCGGACCTTGGGGACTGTATCGCCGGTTCTGGGGGGGGGGTTGTGTAGTGACTCACCGTCCAGTCAGGCGAACCAGCTCGGCGGTTGGGTCGCGCGGCGTCAGAGCGACGAGGCCCAAGATGGCGGCGGGCCTCGTCTTTCCCGAGCGACGGGGAGAACCCGCGCACGGGAAAGACTTGATGACGTAGTACTTACGTCATTGCCGGTTGCATTGGGCGGGAACAGTCTCCCTTAAAAGGCCTGCGCAAGGCGGGAAAATAAACCAGTTCTTGTTTGAGAATCCTTCGACTAGCGTCTTGTTTTATTTCGCGGTAGCAACCGCTACACATTGATGTATAGAGGGACCTTGGGGTGTAATTTCATAGCTCCCTGAAAAATGGCAATACAGATGGATAGGGTAGTGAAGAAGATGTTTAGCTCACTTGCCTTCATAGGTAGAGGTACTGAGTATAAGAGTTAGTACATAATCTTGCAGCTGCTTGAGACATTGGTGAGGTCACACTTGGAATATTGTTTGCAGTTCTGGTCACCACACTATAGAAAAGATGTGATTGTGCTAGAAAAAATGCAGAAGAGATTCACCAGGCTATGGTAACAAGGATTAGACAGGCTGGGATTGTTCTCACTAGACCGTAGGAATGGTTTATAAAGTTATGATGGGAATAGATAGGGTAGATAATAAGTCTTTTTCCTCGGGGGGGGGGGGGGTCTAGAACTAGAGGACGTAGGTTTAAGGTGAGTGAGGAGAAATTAAAAGGATATCTGAGAGGCAAGTTTTTCCACACAGGTGGTGGTTATCTGGAACAAGCTGCCAGAGGAGGTGGTAGAGATAATTATAATGTGTAACAGGCACTTAGACAGGTACTTGGATCAGAAAGGTGTAGAGGGATGTGGGCCTAATGTGGGCATAAGTTGGCAAGGATGAGTTGGGCTGAATGGCCTGTTTCTGTGCTGTACAACTCTATGACTTTAGATCAACTGGGAAAGTAGGCCAAGGAAAGGCAGACAGAATTTAACTCAGACAAGTGCAAAGTGTTGCATTTTGGTGAGATAAACCAGGCAGGACTTGCACAGTAAATAGCAAGGTCCTGGAGAGTGTTGTAGAACAAGGAGACTGAGGGGTACAAGTACATAGTTCCCCTAAAGTGGCAACACAGGGAGACAGGGTGGTGAAGAAGGCATATGGCATGCTTGCTTGCATCATTCAGGACACTGAATATAACCTAGGTTTAAGTTAGAGTGGCGGGGGGTGGGGTGGGGTGGTGTGGTGGGAACCAGAGCAGCAAGGCAACAAGTGGAGGGGTTGAGGAGAAGGTAGATGTTATGACAAGCAAGTCTGAAAGGAAGGACAGGAAGGGACAGGTTAGTGAACACGATGGGACTGATGGGCTGAAGTGTATTTATATCAGTGCAAGGAGTATTATGGGTAAGGCAGATGAACTTAGAGTCTGGATCAGTCCATGGAATTATGATGTTGTGGCTACTACGGAGACTTGGTTGCAAGATGGATATGATTGGCAGCTCAACGTTCATGGGTTTCAATGTTTTAGATGAGATAGAGAGGGAGGTAAAAGAGGTGGAGGAGTTGCATTACTGACCAGGGAGAATATCACAGCTGCAGTCAAAGTGGACATACTGGAGGGCTTACCCACTAAGGCAATATGGGTAAAGTTCAAAAATCTGATGGAGTTGTACTATAGGCCTCCCAATAGCCAGTGAGAGATAGATATGTAGACATTATGGAAAGATGTAAAAGCAACAGCGTCGGCATAGTGGGTGACTTTAAACCCAATATTGACTGAGATTTCCTCAGTGCAAGAGGCTTAGATGTGTAGAATTTCTTCAGTGCATTCAAGAAGGTTTCTTGAAACAGTACGTGGATAGTCCAACTAGAGGAGGGACCATACTGGACCTTGTTTTGGGAAATGAGCCTGGTTTGGTGACTGGCCTTTCAGTGGGAGAGCACTTTGGGATGTGATCACAGCTCATTAAGTTTTAAGATATTTATGAATAAGTGCAAGTGTGGACCTTGCAGGAAAGTACTAAATTGGGGGAGGGCAAATTATGAGATTATTAGACAGGAGCTGGGGGGGGATTAACTGGGAGTAGTTGTTATTGGGCAAGTCAATATATGCCATTTGGGAATTGTTTAAAGACCACCTGATCAGAGCTCAGGACTGGCATGTAGCAGTAAGGAGGAAGGACAAAGATGGTAAGGTAAGGGAACCTTGGATGATGATAGAAGTTATGAATTTAGTCAAAAAGCAAAAGGAAACATATGTAAAGATTAGGAAGCTAAAATCAGACAGGGCCCTTGAGGAACATAAAGGTAGCAGGAAAGAGGTCAGCAAGGGATTAGGAAGGGAAAAAGGGGCCATGAAATGTCCTTAGCAATTAGGATCAAGAGAATCCCAAGATTTTTTTTTACTTACATTAAAAACAAGAGGATAACCAGGGAGAGGTTAGGACCACTCAAGGTTAAAAGACAGAATTTATGCATGGAATCAGAGAATGTGGGCGAGGTACTAAATGAGTACTTTGCATTGGTATTCAAGGAGAAAGACATGGAAGATAGCGAGAGCAGTGTGGGGCATGCTTTGTGCTCGGGCATTTTGAGATCAAGAAGGAGGTGGTGCTGGACTTTTTGAAGAGCATCAAGATAGAATAGTCCCCAGGGCCTAATGGGATATACTCAAGGCTATTGAAAGAGGCAAGAGGGGATTTTGCTGGGGCCTTGATGAAGATCTTTGTATCCTCAGTAGCAACAGGCGAGATTGTAGAGGACTGGAGATTAGCCAATGCTATTCCTTTGTTCAAAAAGGGAAATGGCGAAATTATAGGCTGGTGAGCCTCACATCAGTGGTAGGGAAGCTACATTATTGCAGAGGAATCTTAGGGATAGGATTTATGCGCATTTGTAAAAACATGGCCTGATTAGAGACAGTCAGCATAGCTCTGTGCAGGGCAGGTCATGTCTTACAAACTTGATTGAGTTTCTTGAGGAGGTGACGAAGGTGATTGATGAGGGTAGGGCAGTGGATCTTGTCTATGTAGATTTTGTGAAGGCATTTGACAAGTTCCCTCATTGTAGGCTGATCCTGGAGATTAAGATGCATGGGATCCACAGTGACTTGGTAGTTTGGATTCAGAATTGGCTTGCCCATAGGAGACAAAGGGTAGTGGTGGGAGGGTGTTATTCTGGCTGGAGGTCTGTGACCAGTTCTGCAGGGATTGGTGCTGGAGTTTCTGTTTGTGATATATATAAATGTAGATGGGTGGGTTAGTAAGATTGAAGATGACACAACGATTGGTGGAGTTGTGGACAGTGGAGAGGGCTGTCAACGGATACAGTAGGAAAGAGATCAGTTACAGATATGGGCAGAGAAATGGCAGATGGAGTTTAATCCAAGCAAGTGTAAGGTGTTTCACTTTGGGAAATCAAATGTAAGGGGAACGTATATAGTCAATGGCAGGACCCTTAACAGCACTGATGTACAGGGGGATCTTGGGGTCCAAGTCTGTAGCTCCGATAGATAGGATAGTAAAGAAGGCATATGGCATGCTTGCCTTCATTTGTCTGGGTGTAGAGTATAAGAGATAGGATGTCATATTGCAGCTATATAAAACTTTGATTAGGCTGCACTTAGAGTATTGTGTGCAGTTCTGGTCGCCCCATTACAGGAAGGATGTGGAGGCTTAGGAAAGGGTCAGAAGATGTTTACCAGGAAGTTGCCTGGAAGTCACAAGGAGAGGTTGGATAAACTTTGATTGTTTTCTCCGGAGTGTAGGAAGGATGTCATCAAGCTGAAAAAGGTGCAGTAAAGACACACAAGGATGTTGCCATGACTGGAGGACTTGAGGTATAAGGAGAGACTGGATAGGTGAGAGTTGTTTTCCCTGGAGTGTAGGAGGCTGACTGGTGACTTTATTGTACATAAAATCATGAGGAGAATAGATAAGTTGTTAAGATGAAAGCAAACCAGGATAGGGGAGTCTAAAACTATAGGACACAGGTTTCAGGTGAGAGGGGAAAGATTTAAAGGGGACATGAGGGGCAAGTTTTTCACACAGAGGGTGGGGGGTATATAGAATGAGCTGCCAGAGGAAGTGATGGTGAAGGAAAGGCAATATATTTCCAAGTTAGGATGGGGTGTGGCTTGGAGAGCAACTTCCAGGTGGTGGTGTTCCCCGTGCTTTTTCTGCCCTTGTCCTTCTAGCTGGTAGAGGTGGTGGGTTTGGAAGGTGCTGTCTGAGAAGTCTTGGTGAGTCTTGCCAAAGGGCTTGTTTCTGTGCTGTACATCTCTATCACTCCATGGCAGTTCCAATAAGCCTGATAACAGAGGTGAGGGATTAGAAAAGAACATTGTTTTTTTTAATTAATTTAAAAATGTGGATATCACTGGCAGTGCTGACATATAATTTTCATTGCTAACTATACTTGCTACCTTGAGAAGGCAGTTTACCACAACAGTCAGAATGACAAAGTTACTCCACTGTCCTGTTGGAGAGGGACTTCCAGTTGTTAAACCAAGCATTGTTCAAAGAACATTAATATATTTCCAAGTCAGGGTACTGACTAATTTGGAGAAAAACCAGAAGGTGGAGTTTCCAGGACCCTGCTGCTTTTGTCTTTGTAAGTCATGGAGGTCACAGGATTCAATGATCCTTTTGAAGAAAGTTCTTTGGGGGAAGCATGGAAAGGATCATCTGGTCAGTGGGAGGCTTCAAAAGTGAGATCAGCAGAGTTCAGGTAGATGGTGGTTGGCATAGATGTGGTGGGCTGAAGGGCCTGTTTCTAGGCTGTAGTACTCTATGACTAAGCTGTACTGTGTTGACGCAATGCATTTTGTAGATGGCATGCACCGAAACCATGAAACACTCATCTCCTAACTCCCCAAAGTCTGTCCACCATCTACAAGGCTCAAGTCAGGAGTGTGATGGAACACTGTCCATTGCCTGGATGAGTGCAGTTCTAACTACACTACGCACAGTAGCAGCAGCTTGTACCATCTACAGCACCAAGCAGCTTCAAGTTCCTGGGCGCCAACATCTCAGAGGATCTATCTTGGGTCCAACACATTGATGCAATCACAAAGAAGGCACGCCAGTGACTCTCCTTAATTAGGAGTTTGAAGAGATTTGTTATGTCACCAAAAACTCTTGAAAATTTCCTCAGATGTACAGTGGGGAGCATTCTGACTAGTTGCATCACCGCCTGGTATGGAGGCTCCAAAGTGCAGGATCGAAAGAGGCTGCAGAGGGTTGTAGACTCAGCCAGCTCCATCACGGGCACAACCCTCCTGCCATCGAGGACATCTTCAAGAGGCAGTGCCTCAAGAAGGCAACATCTATTATTAAGGACCCTCACCAGCTGGGACATGCCCTCTTCAGATTACTACCATCGGGGAGGTGGTACAGGAGCCTGAAGACCCAAACTCAACGTTTCAGGAACAGATTCTTCCCCTCTGCCCTCAGATTTCTGAATGGTCCATGAGCCTATGAACACTACCTCGTTATTCCTCTCTTGCACTATTTGTTTATTTTTGTAACTTATAGTCATTTTTATGTCTTTATGCCTTGCACTTACTGCTGCTGCAAAACAACAAATTTCGCAACATATGTCAGTGATAATAAACCTAATTCCGAAGGATGCACTGCCGCAACTCACCAAGACTCCTTAGACAGCACCTTCCAAACCCACCACCTCTACCAGCAAGGGCAGAAAAAGCATGGGGAACACCACGACCTGGAAGTTGCCCTCCAAGCCACACCCCATCTTAACTTGAGAAATATATCACCTTTCCTTCACTATTGCTGGGTCAAAATCCTGGAACTTTCTCCTTAACAGCATAGTGGTTATAACCACACCTTAAGGACAGCAACAGTTCAAGAAGGCAGCTGCCCACCACCTTCTCAAGGGCAGTTAGGGATGGGCAATTAAATGCTGGCTTCACCTGTGAAGCCCACATCCTTGAATGAATTAAAAAATCAAGCAGGTAGCTTTTTCTCAGATGATGTTG
The DNA here is from genome assembly GCF_009764475.1 of Pristis pectinata. NCBI lineage: Eukaryota > Metazoa > Chordata > Chondrichthyes > Rhinopristiformes > Pristidae > Pristis > Pristis pectinata. The sequence continues at coordinate 208,118 of NC_067438.1, read as the reverse complement.
AGCTTCTTGAGTGCTGATGGAGCTGCACTCACCAGGCAAGTGGAGTATATTCCATAAAATTCCTTATGGTGGAAAAGGCTTGGAGAGTCAGGTGAGTTAGTCATTAGAGGATACCCAACCTCTGCCCTGCTCTCACAGACACGTTATTTATGTGACCAGTCCAATTAAATTTCTGGTCAATGATGACTCCTGGTGTGTGTGTGAGAGAGAGATGGTTGCAGTTGGTAGTGTTCAAGAGTCATTATTAGAGATGGTAATCACCACCGATGACTCTTATTGGAGATGATGATTACCTGACACTTGTGTATGTTACATGCCACATCAGCCATGCCCAGTCTTGCTGCATCTAGTCATGTACTGCTTCAGTTTTCTGAAGAGCTTTGAATAAAATTAAACATTGTGGCCCGCACATCCAACCTTATCCTAGAGCAAGTACCATTGATGCAACTGAGATCGATTGGTTGTAAAGATAGTGTCAAAGGCTGCAAGTAGGTCAAGAATGGGAAATAATTTACCAAGGTCATAATGACAGAGAAGGACATATTTGACTTTGTTAAGGACTATTTTTGTGTTGTAGCAGGGATAAAATCCTGATTGGAGCAGTTCAAACATGTACCTTGGGAAAGATTGGGCAAGATTTGGGAGGCTAAAACAAGGACTTGGGAGAGAAGAGTGAAATTGTGGATACTGGTCAGCCTGACATCAGTGGTGAGGAAGTTACTGGAGGGGATTCTGAGGGACAGGATCTACCAGCATTTGGATAGACAAGGTCTGATAGGCATAGTCAGCATGGCTTTGTGTGGGAGATAGTGTCTGACAAATCTGTTAGAGCTTTTTGAAGGGGTAACCAGGAGGATAGATGAGGGCACAGAAATGGACATTGTCTCTATGGACTTTAGGAAGACCTTTTATGAGGTCCCACATGGCAGGCTAGAGGTTGTATCTTGGACCAGAGACCTGTGACTGGTGGTGTGCCACAGAGATTGCTGCTGAGAACTTTGTTGTTTGTTATAAATAAACTCCCATACTGTAAAAGGACAGGATGGGATTGAGTTTGTCGAATGTGTTCAGGTAAGTTTCCTTAATCAATATGTAGAGGTCCCAACTAGAGAGAATGTGATACTGGATCTCTTCCTAGGGAATAAGACAGGGCAGGTAACAGAGTGAGTGTAGGGAAACACCTTGGATCTAGTGATCATAATTCCATAAGTTACAAGTAATTATGGAAAAGGATAGGTCTGGTCCTAGGGTTCAGATTCTTAACTGGAGGAGGGCCAATTTTGATGGCATCAGAAGGGATCTGGCAGGCATGGATTGGGATAGGTTGTTCACCGGCAGAGAGATGCTTCACAAGTGGGAGGCCTTCAAGAGTGAAATATTGAGAGTACAGAATTTGTATGTTCCTGTTACGATAAAAGGCAATGCTAACAGGGTTAGGAAACCTTGGGTTATCGAGGGATACTGAGGTCCTGGTAAAGAAGAAGAAGGAGGTGCATATCAGGTATAGGCAGTTAGGATCAAATGAGGCGCTTGAGGAGTACAAGAAATGCAAGAGAACACAAGAGAGAAATCAGGAGGGGGAAAGAGGGCATGAGGCTGCTCTGGCAGACAAGGTGAAAGAGAATCCTAAGGATTTCTATAGCTATATTAAGAGCAAAAGGATAGCAGGGACAAAATTGGTCCTCTTGAAGATCAGCCTGGTCATCCATGCATAGAGCCGAAAGAGATGGGGGAGATTTTAAATAGATTTTTTGCATCTGTGTTTACTCGGGAGACAGACACAGAGTCTATAGAACTGAGGCAAAAGAGTAGTGAGGTTATGGACTGTATCTGGATTACAGAAGAGGAGGTGCTTGCTGTAGAGGCAAATTAGGGTGGATAAATCCCCAGGGCCTGATGAGGTGTCCCTTCGGACCTTGTGGGAGGCTAGTGCAGAAATTGCAGGGGCCCTGGGCAGAGAGCCATAGGTGAGGTGCCGGAGGACTGGAGGATAGCTAATGTTCTGTAGTTTAAGAAATGCTCAAAGAATAAACCGGGAAATTATAAGCCGGTGAGCCTGACGTCAGTCGTGGGTAAATTACTGGAAGGTATTCTGGGAGACAGGATATACAAGTATTTGGATAGACAGGGCCTGATTAGGGTTAGTCAATGTGGCTTTGTGCGTGGCAGGTCATCTCTAACCAGCCTAATACAGTTTTCGAGGAGGTCATGAAGGAAAGGCAGTGGACATTGTCTACATGGACTTCAGCAAGGCCTTTGACAAAGTACCACATGAGAGGCTGCTCCAGAAGGTTAAGTAACTTGGCATTCAGGATAAAGTAGTATTGGATTCAACGTTGGCTTAGCGGGAGAAGCCAGAGAGTAGCGGTAGATGGTTGTCTCTTTGACTGGAGGCCTGTGACTAGTGGTGTGCCACAGGGATCGGTGCTAGGTGTGTTGTTGTTTATCATCTATATTAATGATTTAGATGATAATGTGGTAAACTGGATCAGCAAATTTGCAGATGACTCCAAGATTGGGGGTGTAGTGGACAGCAAGGAAGGCTATCAAAGCTTGCAATGTGATCTGGACCAGCTGGGAAAATGGGCTGAAAATGGCAGATGGAATTTCATGCAGACAAGTGTGAGGTGATGCACTTTGGGAGGACAAACCAGGGTAAGAGTTACAGAGTGAATGCTAGGGCACTGACGTGTGCGGTAGAACTAAAAGACCTGGGAATACAGATCCATAGTTCCTTGAAAGTGACGTCACAGGTAGGTAGGTTCATGAAGAGAGCTTTTGGCACATTCGTCTTCATAAATCAGGGCATTGAGTACAGGAGTTGGGATGTTATGTTGAAGTTGTATAACAGGTTGGTGAGGCCAAATTTAGAGTAGTGTGTGCAGTTCTGGTCACTGACCCATAGGAATGATATCAATAAGCTTGAAAGAGTGCAGAGGAAGTTTACACCAACATTGCCAGGACTTGAGGACCCAAGTTACAGTGATAGGTTGAATAGGTTAGGACTTTATTCCCTGGAGCGCAGGAGAATAAGGGGAGATTTTACAGAGGTACACAAAATTATGGGGGGTATAGATAGGGTGAATGAACCCAGGTTGGGTGAGATGAGAACTAGAGGTCATAGATTTAGGGTGAAAGGTTATATATATTTAAGGGGAACCTGAGGGGAGCTTCTTCACTCAGAAGATGGTGCGAGTGTGGAATGAGCTGCCAGCGGGTTCAACTGTAACATTTAAGAGAAGTTTGGATAGGTGCATGGATGGGAGAGGTATGGAGGGCTATGGTCCAGGGGCAGGTAGATGGGATTAGGCAGAAAGCCAGGCTGGCATGGACTAGATGGGCTGAGTTGCCTGTTTCTGTGCTGCAGTGCTCTATGATGCTAAATGATTTGGATGAGAATGTACGAGGTATGGTTAGCTAGTTTGACGATGATACTAAAATAGGTGATATCATAGATAGTGAAAAAATTATCAAAAATTACAGGGGAATCTTGATCAGCCAGGTAAGTGGGCTGAGGATTGGCAAATGGCTTTGAATTCAGATTAGTGCGAGGTGTTGCATTATGGTAAGTCAAACCAGGGCAGGACTAAAAAAGTGACTGATCGGGCTTTGGGGAGTGCTGTAGAACAGAGGGACCTAGGAGTACAAGTACCTGAAAGTGCCATCACGGGTAGACAGGGTGGTGAAGGTGGCATTTGGCATGCTGGGCTTCATCAGAGTATAGGAGACAGAAGCTGTAGATTGAGACTGCAGATGCTGGAATCTGGACCAAGACAAAAAGCTGGAGAAACTCAGCAGATCAGGCAGCATCTATGAAGAGAAGTGGGCAGTCGATGTTTTAGGTGGAAGCTTTGGAGAGGGTGCAGAGGAGATTTACAAGGATGCTACCTGGGTTGGAGAGCATGTCTTATGTGGAGAGGTTAACCGAGATAGGGCTTTTCTCTTTGGAATGACGAAGGATGAGAGGAGACTTGATAGAGGTGCAGTATATAAGATTATGAGAGTCATAGACAGAGTGGACAACCAGCATCTTTTCCGCAGGGCGGTAATGGCCACGTGGAGGAAAGTTCAGCAGGGACGTCAGAGGTAGGTGGTGGATCCCTGGAATGCACTGCCAGGGGTGGTGATAGGGGCTGATACAATAGGGTCATTTAGGAGACGATAAGATAGGCACATGGACAAAAGAAAAATAGGGGGTTATGGGAGGTGAATTAGAAAGGGCGATAGATTGAATGGGGATAAGGTTTATGTAGGTTGGCACAACATCATGGGCCAAAGGGCCCGTACTGTGCTGTATTGTTCCATGTTCTAGCTAGACCCAAAACATTGACTGCCCATTTCCTTCCATAGATGCCACCTGACCCACTGAGTTCCTCCAGGTTTCTGTGCGTTGATTGATTATAGGAGTTAGGACATTACTTTGCAGTTGTACAAGATGTTGGTAAAGCCATACTTGGAGTATTGTGTACAGTCTTGGTCACTCTCTTATAGGAAAGACATCATTAAATTGGGAAAACTTCAAAGAAGATTTACAAGAAAGTTACCAGAACTCGAGGGCCTGAGTTAGGTTGGGCAGGCTAGGTCTTTATTCCTTGGAATGTAGAAGACTGAGGGGTGACCTTATGGAGGTCTATAAAATCATGAAGGGCCTAGGTAGGGTGAATACGCAGTCTTTTTCCCCCAAGGACAGGGAAGCAAAGACTGGAGGGGATAGGTAAGGTAAAAGGGAAGATTTAAAAGGGACCCGAGGGGCAAATTCTTCACAAAGAGGATGGTATGTATACCTAACATGCTGCCAGAGAAAGAAAAAGAACCACAAATAATCAGCTGGGGGATCTCAGAGATTTTTCGGGTTGAAACCCTGAACCAATCCCTTTCCTCCCTCAGATGCTGCTCGACCCACTGAGTTCCTCCAGCAGATAATTTGTTGCTCCGGATTCTCGCATCTGCAGTCTCTTGTGTATGCTAGAGTTGAGGCAGGTACAACAACAATGTTTAAAATACATTTGGACAGGTACATGGATAGGGAAAGTTTAGAGGGACATAGGCCAAATGCAGGCAAATGGGGCTAGCTCAGGTGGTCACCTAACCACCTGCTGTATTACTCTATGACTATAAAAGATAGATTCTCAGGAAAAAAAGGAATAAGCAGCAAATTTATTAAATTAGTGAATGTTCGCCCACTGGTCTATCTTCTTTTCACCCCCTCCTTCCTTTTTTGAAGAGCAGTTTAACATCTTTCAATCTGCTGAAACGTCTCCAAACTCATTAGTTAGTTTACTTTGTGGTAAGTGGTTGGCAGGTGTGGATTCGGATAGGCTTGGTAAGTGGGAGGCTTTCAAAAGTGAAATATTAAGAGTGCAGAATCTGTGTGTCTCTGTTAGGATAAAAGACAAGGCTAATAGGTTAAGGGAACCTTGGTTATTGAGGAATATTGAGGCCCTGGTAAAGAAAAAGGTGGTGCATATCAGGTATAGGCAGCTAGGATCAAATGAGACGCTTGAGGAGTATAAGAAATGCAAAAGAACACTTAAGAGAGAAATCAGGACGGGGAAAAAAAGACACGTAGTTGCTCTGGCAGACAGGGAGAAAGAGAATCCCAAGGATTTCTATAGCTATATTAAGAGCAAAAGGGTAGCATGGGACAAAATTGATCCTCTTGAAGATCAGTGTGGTCATCTATGCATGGAGCCAAAAGAGATGGGGGAGATCTTAAATGAATTTTTCGCATCCATATTTACTCTGGAGACAGACACAGAGACTATAGAACTGAGGCAAGAGTAGTGAGGTCATGGACTGTATCCTGATTTTGGAAGAGAGGTGCTGGCTGTCTTGAGGCGAATGAAGGTGGATAAATCCCCAGGGCCTGACGTTGCCCCCTCAGACCTTGTGGGAGGTTAGTGCAGAAATTGCAGGGGCCCTGGCAGAGATATTTAAAATGTCCTTAGCCACGGGTGAAGTGCCAGAGGACTGGATAGGTAATGTTGTTCAAGTCTTTAAGAATAAGCCAGGAAATTATAGGCTGGTGAGCCTGACATCAGTCATGGATAGATTATTGGAAGGTATTCTGAGGGACAGGATATACAAGTATTTGGATAGACAGGGATCGTCAACATAGCTTTGTGCATAGCAGGTCACGTCTAACCAATCTAATAGAGTATTTAGAGGAGGTTACCAAGAAGGTTGATGAGGGAAAGGTGGTGGATGTTGTCTACATATACTTTAGCAAGGCCTTTGACAAGGTCCTGCATGGGAGGCTGGTCCAGAAGGTTAAATCACTCGGCATTCAGGATGAAGTAGCCAATTGGATTCAACGTTGGCTTAGTGGGAAAAGCCAGATAGTGGTAGCAGATGGTTGTTGCTGACTGGAGGCCTGTGACTAGTGGTGTGCCACAGGGATCAGTTCTGGGTCCGTTGTTGTTGATCACCTACTTTAATTATTTAGAAGATAACGTGGTAAACTGGATCAGCAAATTTGCAGATGACACCAAGATTGGGGGCATAGTGGACAGTGAGGATGGCTATCAAAGCTTTCAGCATGATCTTGATCAGCTAAGTAAATGGGCTGAAAATTGGCAGATAGAATTTAATGACAAGACAAGAAAAAGATTTCTTTATTAGTCACATGTACATCGAAACACACAGTGAAATCCATCTTTTTGCATAGAGTGTTCTGGGGGCAGCCCGCAAGTGTCGCCATGCTTCCGGTGCCAACATAGCATGCTGCTGCACTTTGGGAGGATAAACCAGTTTAAGACTTACACAGTGAATGTTAGGGCTCTGAGGTGTGCGGTAGAACAAATGGACCTGGGAATACACATCCATAGTTCCTTGAAAGTGGTGTCACAGGTAGATAGGGTCATAAAGAGAGCTTTTGGCACATTGGCCTTCATCAATCAGGGTACTGAGTACAGGAGTTGGGATGTTATGTTGAAGTTGTGCAAGATATTGGTGAGGCCGAATTTAGAGTATTGCATGCAGTTCTGGTCACCTACCTACAGGAAAGATATCAATAAGCTTGAAAGAGTGCAGAGAAAATTTACAATGATGTTGCCAGGAATTGAGGACCTGAGTTATAGGGAAAGGTTGAATAGATTGGGACTTTATTCCCTGGAGCACAGGAGAGTGGGGGGAGATCTTATAGAGGTATACAAAATTATGTGGGGTATAGATAGGGTGAATGCATGCAGGCTTTATCCCCCAAAGGGTGGGTGAGTCTAGAACTAGAGGACATAGGTTTAGGGCAAAAGGTGAAATACTTAAGGGAAATCTGAGGGGCACTTCTTCACTCAGAGGGTGGTGCGAATGTGGAATGAGCTGCCAGCGGAAGTGGTAGATGCTGGTTCAATTGTAACATTTAAAAGAAGTTTGGATAGGTACATGGATGGGAGGGGTTTGGAGGGATATGGTATTTTAAAGGTCCTGCATGGTAGGCTGGACTAGAAGGTTAAGGCACATTGGATCCACAGCGAGCTGGCTAATTGGCTCAAAAATTGGTTTGGTGATAGGAGGCCAAGGGTTGTAGTGGAAGGATGTTTTTCTGATTGGAAATCTGAGACCAGCAGTGCACCACAGGAATTGGTGTTGGGACCTCTGCTGTTTCTGATATATATTAATGAGTTGGAAGTAAACACTAGAGGTAAGATTAGCAAGTTTGCAGATGACATGAAAATTGGTGATGTTGTGAAATGCGAGAAAAGTTTATCCAAGTCTACAGTGGGATATAGATCAGCTGGAAAGTTCAGCGGATCATTTGCAGATGAAATTTAATCCTGACAAATGCAAGGTGATGCAATGAGAAAATAAAATAGGGGTAAGACATACATAGTAAATGGTAGGGCACTGAGGAATGTTGAATAACATGGAGACTTCGGCGTCCAAGACCAGACTTCCCTGAAAGTGGCAATACTGGTTGAAAGGGTGGTGAAGAAGACATATGATATGCTTACCTTCATAGGTTGGGGCCCGTTGCCTGTATTGGTGGATTTTAGTCATAGAGAGAAATTGGACAGGCTGGGCTTGCTTTCCCTGGAGCAAAGGAGGCTGAGGGGTGACTGGTAGAAATGTATTAGATTATGAGAGGCATTGATAGAGTAAGTGGTCAAATATTTTTTCCCATGGTAGGGGTATCAAAAACGAGAGGGTATGTTTAACGTGAGAGGTAGGAGGTTTGAAGGGGATCTGATGGGTGAGGTTTTTTTTAAAAATACACAGAAAGTGGTTGATATCTGGAAGAAACTGCCGGAAGAGGTGGTGGAATCAGCTGCAATTACTACGTTTAAGAGTCATTTATATATACACTGAAATTGGCCAGGCACAGACAAGTATGGACCTAACATGGGCAAATGGGGTTAGTGTTTTTTGGGTAAAAGGGTGGCATGGACATGGTGGGCTAAAGAGCCAGTTTCTGTGCTGCGTGACTCCATGACTGACTGGGGACATGACTGGGCTCATATTTCTCATATTATATTTCCTTTCAGGCCACTCAATGTATACTGGCTCTGGGAGTATTTCCATCACTCCCATCCCCATTTTATTTCCCTGTAACCTATTCTTTCTCACATGCCCAGCAATCCCTCTGATTCTCCCAGCACCCAACTGTGTTAGAGGTAATTTACAGTAGACAATAAACCTACCAGCATGCCTTTAGGATGTGGAAGGAAACCAGAGCATCAGGAGTAACCCAAGTGATCATGGGGAGAACATGCAAAGTCCACACAGACTGTACCCAATATCATGGTTGGACCTGAGTCACAGGAACTGTGTGGAGGCAGCATCAGGAAGTCTATTCAGTTGTCCAAACTGCATGAGGCACAGTGGACAAAGGATGCAAAATGGCATTGGTTTTAACAGAGTTGATTATATGTCTCAAAGAATGTTGTGGGAAAGAACATGTTTTGACTTGTGGAGCACTGGTACCAAAACAAGGGAAGAGAAAACTATTCTGTTGAGAAGGGTTCCACTTAGGTTGGGACCAATGTCTTGGTGAATTGGATAATTAGGGCTATAGGTAAAGTTGTGTATCATTAAAATGGGGTGAGAAGAAAGGCTCAGGCAAGGGCAGGTTATAAACTTAAGGTAAAGGTCAAAGAGCAAACTAGCAATTTGAATAACTATAAGCAGAGTTAGAAGTAATTCCATTGAGTTTAACAGTAATGGTGTTTCTATTAACCAATGAAAGAAAAATGTTAATATGTTAAAATTAAGGGCACTATGTATTAAAAGCAATGTACATAATACAAAGTAGATTAACTAATGATCTTGGAGAAGTTGCAGCAGATTGAAAGATATCAATATACTACTATTCAAAGAAGGATGGCAAAATAGGAAGCTATGGACCAACTGGCAGCATCATTTGTCTGCAAAATGCTGCAATTCACCACTATTGAAATGGTGAAATGGCACTTCAAAAATCATACTGTGATTAAGCAGAGTCAATATGGTTTTATGGAGAGAAATTTGTGCTTGATAAATCTAAATTTGAGGATGTGACTAGCAGGGTACATAATGATGAGCCAGTGTATGTAGCATAGCCGTGTTTTCACAAGGCACTTGTGAGGCATCACACAAAGAATGTCACATAAAATAGGCACCCTTGAGGTTAGGGGTAATATATTACCATGGATAGAAGATTGACTAAAGATCAGAAGGTAGGAATGAATGAGTCACTTTCCGGTCTGCAGACTGTTACCAGTTGGTCACCACAGGAATTGGTGCTGGGTCCTCAGCTATTCTCAATTTATGTTAATAGCCTAGATGAAGCGACAGAGTGCAATGTATCCAAGCTTGTTATGACATAAAAGATAAGTGGGAAAGTGAATTATGAAGAGGATACAAATAGACTGTAAAAGGAATATTCACAGGATTAAGGGAATGAGCAATAATGTGGCATATGGAGTATACTACAGAAAGTAATTCAGCCTGGTGGGAGAATTGCAAATGGTGAATAGTTCCTCAAAAGTGGCAACACAAGTAGTGTGATAAAGAAGGGGTACGGCGTGCTTGCCTTTATTTGTCAGGGCATTGTATAAAAGTTGTGAAGCAACGTTGCAGCTGTGTATAACTTTGGTTAGGCCACATTTGGAGTATTGTGTAGTTCTGGTCACTGCATTACAGGAAGGATATGGAAGCTTTGGAGAGGGTGCAGAAGCGGTACACCTAGAGATTGCCTGGATTAGACAGTAAGAAGTTGGACAAACTTAGACTGTTTTCTTGGGAGCATCAGGGGCTGAGGGGCAACCTGATGGAAGAATATAAAATTATGAGAGACATAGATGGAGTCTTTTTCACAGCGTGGAAATGTCTAGAGGGCATGGCTTTAAGGTGAGAGGGAGAATGTTTAAAGGACATTTATGAGGCAACTTTTTTTGCACAGAGTGGGAGGAGCCTGGAATGCCTTGCCAAGGTAAATGGTAGAAGCAGGTAGAACAGCAACATTTCAGAAGCATTTTGACAGCCACATGAACAGGCAGGGAATGGAAGGATATAAACCATGTGCAAGCAGATGGGATTAGTTTGGATAGGTATCATGGTCACCACAGACATCATGGGCCAAAGGTCATGTGTAGTACTGGTCTATGTTCTCTGAATACAGACACTATTCTATGTTTGCTGAATCCTTTGACAACCTTCTTCACTGTCCACAACTCCACCAACTGTTGTGTTGTCTGCAAACTTACTAATCAGCCCACCTACATTTTTGTCTAAATCAATTATATATAATCACAGAGGTCCCAGCAATGATCCTTGTGGAACACCACTGGTCACAGACCTCCACTCAGAGAAATACTCCTCCACCACTACCCTCTGTCTTTTATGGCCAAGCCAATTTTGAATCTAATCTACCAAGTCACTGTGGATCCCATGTGTTTTAATCTTCCAGATCAGCCTATAATGAGGGACCTTGTCAAATACCTTATTAAGGTTCATGTAGTCAACATCCACTGTCCTACCCTCATCAGTCACCTTTGTCACCAACTCAAAAAACTCAATAAAGTTCTTAAGACATGACCTGCCCTACATAAGGTCATGCTGACTCTAATAAGCCCATGTTTTTCTAAATGCGAGTATGTCCTTTCCCCAAGAATCCTCCCCAATAGCTTCCTTACCACTTATGTGAAGTTTACCAGCCTATAATTTCCTGGATTATCCCTATTGCCCGTCTTAAACAAAGGAACACTATTGGCTACTCTCCAGTCCTCTGGGACCTTGCCTGTCTAGCTGTCTAGATCTAGATGGAGTTTGCACATTCTGTCCTTGACGACATGGGGTTCTCTTGGGTGCTCTAGGTGCCTTCCATATACCAAAGATATGCTGGATCCAAGGTTAATTGGCCACTTCAAGTTGCACGCTGTGTGTAAGTGAATGGCAGAGTTGTACTGGAGGGAGTTGATGGGAATGTGGGGATAACAAAAATGCTATCAATATAAGATTAGTGTAAAAGAATGGTTTATGGTTAAAGTGGATTCAGTGGGCTGAAAAGCCTGTTATTGTACTGTATCTCTCTATGACTACTCTTGACTCTATAGAGTGTCACATTTAGACAGAGGAATAGAGAACACTGTGTCACTTTGGGCAGGTTATTTTCATTTTAACACTTAATGGTTAAGTATTTAATTACCAGGGAGTGCTTGTACTAATTAATGTATTTAATGGCAGCACCTTTTGAAACTGGACAATAAATAGAATAAAACCCTATTAAACTAGTTCTGGCCTGGAAATGAATGGAGTGTGCTGTTTGTGCAGTTTCTTTGCTCTTACAGAAAGCTGCAGTCTTTGTGCTGAGTTTACAAATCCATTCAGTACATTCAAAGTGCACAACCTATGTGCAGCCCTTTGTTTTGGCTCACACTGAATTTCACAGCACCTTCTGCAAACCTAGAAAATACAATTAGCAGAGGCACAGAGATCCAATCATCTGCCAGTTCCCTTCCAACAAACTCCATTCTGATTTCATCTATTACTGAGTCTAAAATGCTGGTATTCAACCTAGCAGCACTGTGGGGCTACTTTCACCAGATAGAAAACAGCAGGTCGAGAAGCCACGTCAACAACCCATGTCAGGGGGCAATTAGGGATGACAATAAATATTGGCCTCAGCAGTGACATCCATAATCTGTGAATTAACTGATAAAAAATATCATTCTTCTGAGAGTTTCACCACCCACCCAATAACTCTACTGGTGAAAGGAACACAACATGTTTATGGTATCAGTAGGTTATAGGTAAAAAAACTGAAATGGAAAAACATTCCCAATGTTGCTGCAAGATGAATATTGGCCACATGGTTAACAATCAATAATCCACTAATATGATCACACTGCTCTAAAACCTACCATCGATAAGGAGAAAGTGTGAAATATTCCGCTTGCTTGTGCTGCCAACAGCTATGCACGTGTAAAAGCCACAGTGTCCCTTTTCTGCACTGTTAATAGAGAGTGTGCTGTTCTTATATCCCAAGATATACAGTGAACTGTTAGCAATTGGCTTATTCCCCTTCAGCCATAAGAGTTTCTTTGGATTTCCCTTTTTCACAATGCAGGTGAGTTGAACATTGTTGGCTATGTAGACCGGATCTTGAACAATCAAGGGTGTGGACAGGGCTTCTGTTGGGAAAAATAGTCCCATGAGATTATAACCTAACTTATTGATGGCATAGCATTCCAACTACGATTAAACCTCCCTAAAATTTTCCATTGTAACCCATCCCCCACACAAATTACGAAACAAGCATGCACACCTGCTGCCAACAAATCACATCTTGTCCGTTAATTAAATTCCGATAAATAAAGCTATCCATGCTATATTCAAACTTTGCATGGTGACATAAGAGACGGCAGATGCTGCAATCTGGAGAAAGAAAGGCTCACACTGGACTAAATAAAGCTATCCATGCTATATTCAAACTTTGCATGGTGACATAAGAGACGGCAGATGCTGCAATCTGGAGAAAGAAAGGGATGGTCGACATTTTGGGTCAAGATCCTGCAGCAGGACAGAGTCCTGGTCTCGACCCAAAACATCAACCACTCCTTTGCCTCCACAGATGCTGCTTGACCTGCTGAGTTCCTCCAGCAGTTTATTCCTTGCTTCAACATCTGCATGTTCTTTCTACTCTGCCACTTTCTGCCTGTGAACTTTCTCAATTATTTTAATCAATTTTTTCTTGCCAGTTTCTTACATTTGAAACCCCATGTCCACTCAAATAATGTCAAAAAGTGATACAAGATCTGATTCACAATCTCGCCATAATTCCATCAGACTTTTTTTTATCTCATCAGCATTTTGTTTCCTTGGTAACAAGTTTTCAATGCTTAAAATCAGGATTTACCAAGGTAAAAAAAACTTATTTGGTACGAAATGGAACTATACAGTGGAGAAAATTTGCAAGGGAATGGGAAGGACCTGGGGTTGAACTCGTGGGTTGCTCTGGTAGAGAGCAGATACAGACATTTTCTGCCTCCTTCTGTGTCGGAACCATTCTGTGATTCTAAAATGTCGTGGTTACATTTATCCATTATACAAGTGTTCTTTCCTCCTGAAAAACCCACTCCTGCTCCTATTCCAATGTTCCCATCTGATGTAATTGCATCCAAAATAAGGATCAATCTTTATCTTGAATCAACTCAGCACCTGAACCTCCAAGTTCTTGTGCATGGAGAATTCAAAGCTTTACATTCTTCTAAGCTAATAAATTTCTTTTCACCCTATCCCATCTCTTATTTCTGATTCTTGATTTGAGATATTCTAATCAGGGGAAAAAACATTCTGCAATGACCCAGTCAAGCACTTTCAATGAGATCACTTGTCATTCTCCTAAACTCAACATAGTATAGGCTGGTCTTCTCATATGACAAACGTGCTATCCCAGGAATCAATCTGATGAGCTCTTGCCACACTCCCTCTACTGCAGGTGTATCCTTCCCTTGAGAGGGTGACCAGACCTTTGCACAATATTCCTGATGAAGTCTCTCAAGGGCAGTATATAATTGGAGCAAGACATCTCTACTTTTGTACTCTTGCAATATAGAGTAACATACAGTTCACCTTCTTATTTGCTTGCTGTGTCAGCATATTAACTTTTGTGATTCATGTAGAAGGCCTACAAAAGCCTTTGAACATCTACACGTTTCAATTTCTCACCATTTAAAAAAACAGTCTGCTGTTCAATTTTTTTCTGCCCAAGTGGATGGCCTGGAATTTTTCTACCTCCCATATTAAGGGGTTCAAGGAATATGTTGATAGAGGTGTCGTTAAGGCATGATCTTATTGAATGGCAGAGCAAGCACAAGGGCCAAATGACTTCATTCTGCTTCCATTTCCTTTGTTCTTACAGAGCTATAACAACAAGTTAAACTTGGACTGTCAGCCTTATCATGTAATAAATAGCAACACACACAAAATGCTGGAGGAACTCAGCAGGTCAGGCAGCATCTATGGAGGGAAATAAACATTGACATTTCTGTAGTCGAGACCCTTCATCAGGACTAATGACCAATGAAATGGACAGAGAAGGAGTGATGAGTGTGCCTCACCAATGTCTTGTACAACTGCAACATATCCCAACAGCTGGACTGAAGGCAGCCAATGTGCAAACACCTTCACCACCGTCTACCTGTGATACCACTGTCAGTGAACTATATACTTGTACTCCTAGGTCCCTCTGTTCCACAACACTCCCCAAGGCCCCATCATTCACTGTACAAGTCCTGCCCTGGCAACATCTTGCACTTATTTGAATTGAAAGCTATTTACCAGGACATCACAACTCATTCGCCTCAATTCCTGAGTTGGCATGATCTTCTCTGCAGTAAAAACTATGGAGACATACACATTAAAAATCCTGCCCGTCTCCTGTTCCTTCACAAATGGACAGGCATATGGATCTTTAAGGGACATATTCTATCCCTAGTCATCCTTTTACTCTTAGTATTGAAGGAGAGACAGAACAAAGTTGTCAGAGAAATTGTGCAATGGGGTAGGCAGACAAGGAGATAGTGAGTCAGAGTTAAGACAGAGAAGGAGTGAGAATGTAATCAAAGGAGACAAATTGAAGAAATTTGATAGGGAGAATATAGCAGCAGGAGTAGGCCACACAGTCCTTAACCCTTCTCCACCACTCAGTAAGATAACGGCTGATCCCATCCCTCAATTCCATTTTCCCACTTGATTCACACATCCTAAGTCTCCCTATTTCCAAATTTCTATCACTCAGTTTTGAATATTATTTCTGAACATACATAGCCTTAGGAAGAGAATCCTAAAAACTAATAACTGTTTAAGGATACTGTATTTCTTCTCATCTCAATAGGCAATAACTTTTCTTGAAATTATGTCCCTTAAATTAGATAGTTCAACCCGAGGACCCTCTTGGCATCCACCCTGAATATCTCTCTCAAATTCTCATCTGTCTCAAGAGATCAGCTTTCTTTTTAATTCCAGATCCTTAATCTAACTCAACATTTCCTCATAGGACAACTGCCAAATCTCAGGAATCAAACTAGTTTACAGCTGTTCCACGCTCGACTTCAAGGCAAGTATATCCTTCTTTAGGTACTGAGACCAAAACCGAAGCCGCTCCTCTGAACGAGATCTCATCAAACCCTGTACAACTTCAAAAAATTCTCCTTACTTATAGTGTTCTAACCCCTTTGCAACAAAGACCAATATACAATTTCCACTCTAATTGCTTCCTGTACCTGTATTATTATTTTCTGTGTCTAGTGTACTTTTTATATTCTTGTGAGACAGGGAATAAGAGAATAAGATCTACCGAGTGAGAGAGGGAAAGAATGAGAATCAGACATAATGAGTGACATGTTGAAAGAAGGTGGTACTGGGAAAGCGAATCAAAGAAAATGAATAAAACATGAGAGAAGGTGAGAGAATGGGTGAGAGAATGAGTGAGGGGAGAGCGAGCAACTGAAAGAGGTGGTGGTACAATGCCCTAGCTAGAAGAAATGCTGCCTCACAGCTCCAGCAACCTCAGTTTAATCCTGACTTCCGGTGGTGTCTGTGTGGAGTTTGCACGTTCTCCCCCAGTGATATTTTGTGCCTCTTCTTTGTGTTTCTAATTTCTCCAAGTACTATGCTACACTTGCATCATCCTCCATTTTTTGTTCTCAATATCTGTTCTCAATATCATCCCCAATTAAATATCTTCTTGTCCTCTCTGCACCTGTCCCTGTCCATGACAATTTTATAGGTTATGGAGCAATGGTCACTGTCCCCCAAATGCACACCCACCAATAGATCCTTCACCTGTCCCGGTTCATTTCCTAAAACTAGACCTAGCATGGCATTCCCCCTAGTCGGCCCGTTGACATACTGCGTCAGGAATCCCTCCTGGACACATTTAACAAATTCCATCCCATCTAAACCTTTGGCACTAAGCAGGTTCCAGTCTATATTTGGGAAGTTGAAGTCTCCCATTATAACAACCCTGTTATTTTTGCTTCTCTCCAAACACTGCCTGCCAATCTGCTCCTCTATATCTCTACTGCTACCGGGGGGCCTATAGAATACTCCTAGTAGACTAATTGCTCCTTTCTTGTTCCTTACTTCCACCCATACGATCTCTAGAGATGATCCTTCTACAACATCCATTCTTTCCACAGCCATAACAGTGTCCCTGACCAGTATCGCCACCCCTCCTCCTCTTCTCCCCTCTTCCCTATCCCTCTTAAAGCACCGAAAACTAGGAATATTCAATATCCACTCCTGCCCTGACGTCAGCCACGTCTCAGTAATAGCCACAATATCATAGTCCCCCATACTTATCCAAGCTCTCAGTTCATCTCCCTTATTCCTGACGCTTCTTGCATTTAACACACTTCAGTCCATCTACCTTACTACTTTTATAGCCTGTATTCTGCTTCTCCTTCCCCAAAGCCTCTCTACCTGTTTGATCTGACTTTTCCCCATCCCCTTCTTCCTCTGACCTACTCCTCAGGCTCTCTTCCCCCTCACAAACTAGTTTAAACCCTCCCGAACCACCCTAGCAAACCTAGCTGCAAGGATATTGGCCCCCTTCTGGTTCGGGTGTAACCCGTCCTCTCTGTACAGGTCCCACCTTCCCCAGAAGAGATCCCAATGATCCAGAAATCTAAAACCCTCACTCCTGCACCAACTTCTCAGCCACGCATTTATCTGCCACCTCCTCCTGTTCCTGCCTTCACTATCGCGTGGCACCGGCAGCAATCCCGAGATTGCTACCCTTGAGGTCCTGTTCCTCAGTCTTCCGCCTAGCTCCCTGAACTCGCTCTTCAGGACCTCATCCCCCTTCCTACCTATGTCGTTGGTGCCAACATGGACCACAACTTCTGGCTGCTCTCCCTCCTGCTCAAGAATCCTGTGGACCTGATCAGTGACATCCCGGACCCTGGCACCTGGGAGGCAACATACCATCTGGGATTCATGCTCACTGCCACAGAACCTCCTATCTGTTTTCCTGACTATCGAGTCCCCTATCACTACCACATGTCTCTTTCCCACCCTTCCCTTCTGAGCAGCAGTACCAGTCCCAGTGCCAGAGACCTGGTTACCGCAGCTAGGCCCCTGCAGGTCATCCCCCTCAACAGCCTCCAAGGTGGAAAACCTGTTACTGAGGAGAACAGCCTCCGGGGTTCCCTGGTCTGTCTGCCTGCTTGACTTCCTCTTCCCTCCCCTGACAGTCACCATTCTATCTGCATCCTGAACCTCAGATGTATCTGCTCTAAGGGGGGTGACTGTCACCTGATGGACCGTGTCTACATAACTCTCTCCCTCCCTTATGCTGCGCAGTGTTTGTAGCTGCAACTCCAGCTCATCAACTCTGAGCCGAAGTTCATCCAGCCTCAAGCACTTACTGCAGATGTGGCCGTCGTGGACCGCAGCAAGCTCCACAAGTTCCCACATCAAATAGCTGCAGCATATGACCATGTCCTCCATCTGACTACTTTTTTTTTCCCTAGTTAATCCCACCTACAAATCTATAATAGACAACAGGTAAACCTTACATTTACCTACTTACCAGCTACTTACCCTCCTTGCCCCTTCACGCCGAAGCCCCTTGAGCCAAAGCCCGACCACTCTGCTGCCTCTCATTCCGCTGCCTGCTCCGACGCTGCCCGCTCTATAGGCTGCTTTTTTAAGCTGCCCACGCCGCGCCAATTAAATATCTTCTTGTCCCCAATATTTAATGGGATTTTCCCCAGGCTGCTTCGAGAGGTGAGGGAGGAGATTGTTGAACCGCTGGTAAGGATCTTTGAGTCCTTGTTGTCCACGGGGATGGTGCCGGAGGATTGGAGGGTGGTGAATGTTGTCCCCTTGTTCAAAAAAGGTAGTAGGGATAGTCCAGGGAATTACAGACCAGTGAGTCTCACGTCTGTGGTGGGTAAGCTGTTAGAAAGGATTCTAAGGGATAGGATCTATGAACACCTAGAGAATCATGCACTGATTAGGGACAGTCAGCATGGCTTTGTGAAGGGAAGATCTTGCCTCACAAGCCTGATAGAGTTCTTTGAGGAGGTGACGAGGAAGATTGATGAGGTTAGTGCGGTGGATGTGGTCTATATGGATTTTAGTAAGGCGCTTGATAAGGTTCCTCATGGTAGGCTTCTTCAGAAGGTCAGAGGCCAAGGGATCCAGGGAAGCTTGGCTGTGTGGATTAGGAATTGGCTTGCCTGTAGAAAGCAGAGGGTTGTGGTGGAAGGAGTGCTCTCGGATTGGAGGGCAGTGACTAGTGGTGTCCCGCAGGGATCAGTTCTGGGACCTCTATCTATTTTTGTGATATTTATAGATGACTTAGATGAGGGGGCGGAAGGCTGGGTTAGTAAGTTTGCAGACGACACTAAGATCGGCGGTGTTGTGGATAGTGTGGAGGGCTGTTGGAGCTTACAGAGGGATATTGATAGGATGCAGAGCTGGGCTGACAAGTGGCAGATGGAGTTCAATCCGGAGAAATGTGAGGTGGTACACTTTGGAAGGACTAACTCCAGGGCAGAGTACAGGGTAAATGGCAAGGTACTTGGCAGTGTAGAGGAGTAGAGGGATCTAGGGGTTCATATTCACAGTTCACTGAAAGTTGTCTCACAGGTGGATAGAGCAGTTAAGAAGGCCTATGGGATGTTAGCTTTCATAAATCGTGGGATTGAGTTTAAGAGCCGCGAAGTGATGATGCAGCTTTACAAAACTCTAGTTAGACCACATTTAGAGTACTGTGTACAGTTCTGGTCGCCGCATTATAGGAAGGATGTGGAGGTGTTGGAGAGGGTGCAGAGGAGATTTCCCAGGATGCTGCCTGGATTAGAGCGCATGGAATATGAGGAGAGGCTTAAGGTGCTAGGGCTTTATTCACTGGAAAGGAGGAGGATGAGAGGAGACATGATAGAGGTATATAAAATATTGAGAGGAATAGATAGAGTAGACAGTCAGCGCCTCCTTCCCAGGGCACCAATGCTCAAGACGAGAGGTCATGGCTTTAAGGATATGGGTGGGAGGTTCAGGGGAGATGTCAGAGGGAGGTTTTTCACCCAGAGGGTGGTTGGTGCATGGAATGCACTGCCTGGGGTGTTGGTGGAGGCAGACACATTGGACAGGTTCAAGAGTTTGTTGGATAGGCATATGGAGGAATGTGAGATAGAGGGATATGCGGGAGGAAAGGGTTAGATAGTGTGAGGGTGGTTTGATGGACGGCACGACATGGTGAGCCGAAGGGCCTGTTTTGTGCTGTATGGTTCTATGGATTCTATGGATATGCTTCTTTATGTCTTTTTGATGTGTGTGTGTGCATGAATGTGATTGTCATTGTACATGTGTATTAGTGAGGGAATGTACAAGTTTTTTCGCAAGTGTAAGTGTGGGAGAATCAGGAAAACCATCTCAGAAGAACAAGAAGGACTTATGTTAGCAATGTAGACACCCTGATATTGTGTTGTGAACTCCCGACTTAACACAACTTAGCAAAGAGGAGTACATACCTTCAACATCTAGGAACACAGAGTAAACGAATAGCTTGTCTGGTGTGTCTGCGTAGTATTGTTCCACACTAAGTTGATAAATACCACTATCAGTAATCTCCAAGCGTCGTAGCTCCAGACTTCCATTTGTGGCGTAGTATGTACATCGGTGTTGATAATATGGAGATAAAGATGGAGAATCAACACCAACTGAATGAAATAACATTAATGACTTCTGTAAACGGTCAATAAATGACCATTGGATTACTTGGTTGTTTTTGACTTCTTGGATATTTCCAGTTAATAAAATGGAGTCAAATACAGTTGCAAAAATGTATCTCTTTGATTTCGACATTTCAGCCATAGTTTGTGCAAAAGCTGTAAGACATAAATTGATTGACTTTAGTAAATTGGCAAGAAATGTCAGTTTAGTACACAAAGGCTTTGATAACAAATTTATGCAGAATTGCCAACAATTGACTATCACAACATGGGCAATGCCTCTGGCTGTTTTAATCTAAGGTTATCTGAGATCAATTTTGGGAAGCTAAGCATCAACAGTAGCCTACTGCCAGGTTAGAAAAAACGTGTCTGCTCTGTGGCAGTAATTAGAGGAGTTTTGGAGGACTCTAGGATTTGGGGACGGGGTATAGGTAGAAAATTGGGGAGTGGAGAAAATTGGGGAGTGGCTTGAGTTCCCAGTAGAGGCAATTACAAAGGTATCAGTTAGCTAAATAGATTAAAAGTTTAAAACAAGTTGAAAAGCACCGGAAGAAAAATAGATGTCTCATAATTCTCAGCAGAGATACATTTGAGTGAGAAAAAAGTTCCTAAAAGGAGAATGGCCCATCCATGAACAAGAGAGCCCTGATGCTGGGTCATGACCCAAAACATCAACTATCCCTTTGCCTCCACAGATGCTGCTTGACCCACTGATTTCCTCCAGCAATTTGTTTTCTTTTCCCACTGCTGATAATAATAATACAGAAGGCAGGTTCAATTTGCCAAAGTCAAGAATTTGTGAATGTGGAAAGTGGTGATGAGCTTGAAAGAGATCCAACATTTGTTGTGTCTCCTGTTGGTTGCAGGCAGGAAGCATTTAAACTTTGTCTAGTTTCTAGTGTGATCAAGGGTGTTTTATTTAAAGCTTAAAAGTGGTTAACCAAATTATTTCTTCTCTAAAGTTTGTGAATATTTGGAATTCTCTACCTCAGAGAGCTTAGTACTTAATTATTAAGTACATTCAAGGTTGAGATAGATTTTTGGATGACAGGGGAATTAAAGGTTATGGAAATTGGGTAGGAATGTGAAATTAAACCCAATTGTGAAGCAAATCAGCTGTGATCTTATTGAATGGTGGAACATAACTGAGGGGCTGGTTGGCTGATTTATGTTCCTATACTAATGTCACAGGGTTATCCCAACATACAATGCCCTGGTGTGTGATTATCTGTGAATAGTTTCACATCAACTCTGCAGGTTTGGAGTTGAGCAAATAATAGGTGGATGCTGGTCTTGACCGGCGTCCAGTCAATGTGGTCTGCCTTACTGGATCGAGATCCTGGTCTGTGAAGTTTGTGTGATAGGACGTGGAATGTCAGGACCCTCATGGACAATCCTAACGGTAAGAGACCTGAATCCCATTTTCCTATCATAGGTCAAGAACTCAGACACCTTGGCATTCAGATCATTGAGTAGGACATAATGGGCAGCTGGTTAGTTTATAGAAAAAAATGATGGCTACACATTCCCCTGGAGGGGCAAACCTGAGGAGGAATGCTATCTTCATGCAGTGGGCTTTGCCACCAAGAACGAGTTTGTCTAGCATGTCAGTGACTCCCCTTGCAGATACAGTTAAAGCCTTATGCCCCTTCAGTTGACTCTAACATGGAACTAACATGCTACAATCATCAGGGCATGTACCCCATTTCTGGAAGCTTCTGCTGAGGCCAAGGAGGATGTTTGCTTCCTGATTCACATCCTGATGGGAGACAACTGACCCTTCCAGGCAACTTGAACACCAGGGTGGGGAAGAACATGGCCATCTGGCAAGTTTTCAGCAAGGAAAGAGTAGGAATGACCAACTCCAAAAGTCTCCTTCTCTTGACAAAAAGCTTCCAGCATGGCCTCATTATAATAAAGACCCTATTTCATGAGAAGATTAGGACAAGCACAATATGTCATGGCAATACCCCTGGTCCAAGGACTGGCACTCATTAGGCTATACCATAGGTAGAGCCACTGACTACAGAAACATACCCCTCGCCCCACATGTCCATATCAATCATCACGTATCCACCTATACCAAGATTATTTACCAGCACTTGCTCTGTACCTTCTCTCCCTTGGTGATTCGAGTGCTAGTCTCAATACTTCCTAACTGTTGTGAGAATACCTGGTAGACCACCTACTTGGTCAGTGCGTTCCAAATTTCAGCCACTCCAGGTGAAAAAGTTCTTCCTCAGATCCCCTCCAAACCTCTTACCCCTTACTCTAGGCCTATAATGTCTAGTCTGCTATGGGAAAAAGTTTCCTACTATCACGTTATCTATGCCCCACATAAATTTATATACGTCTATCAGGTCCTCCCTCAGCCTCCTGCATTCCAAGGACTGAAACATTCCATCCCAGACAATAACTTGGTGCTAACCTGGGGAAGACCCTTAACAGTGTTGAAGAGCAGAGAGACCTTGGGGTGCAAGTCCATGACTGATTGAAAGTGGCTACACAGGTAGATATGGTGGTTAAGAAGGCTTATGGAATCCTTGCTTTCATTAATCGAGGTATTGAGTGTATTATGATGCATCTCCATAGAACTCTGGTTAGGCCGCAGTATTGCGTGCAATTCTGGTCACCTCACTATAGGAAGGATGTCTAGGCTTTAGAGAGGGCACAGAGGAGGTTTACTAGGATGCTGCCTAGATTAGAGGGCATGTGCTATCAGGAGAGGCTGGACAAACTTGGGCTCTTTTTTCTGGAGCGGCAGAGGCTGAGGGAAGTGTAGAAAATTATGAGGGGCATAGATAGGGTGGATAAGCAATACCCTTTTCCCCATTGTTGAGCAATCCAATACCAGAAGGCATGCACTTAAGGTGAGAGGAGGTAGGTTCAGAACAGATATGAGGGGTATGTTTTTTACTCGGAGAGTGGTGGATGCCTGGAATACATTGCCTGATAGGGTGGTGGAGGCAAATTCATTGGGGGCTTTTAATGGGGGCTTGGATGGGCACATGAATGAGAGGAAAATAGAAGGATATGGGCATTCTGTAGGTAGGAAGGATTAGCTATGTTGGCACAACATTGTGGGCTGAAGGGCCTGTTCTGTGCAGTACTCTTCTATGTTTTATGTTCTATCTCCTCTGCAGTGTCTCCAGTGCAATTGTGTCTAATCATTGTCCTAGTGAGGGATAACGAGGATGTCTACTTTACTTGTGAATTTACAGGTACTGATGACAGCTGGACTGGCCAACACCTAATCTGCTCTATTACCTCCATCAAACTTGCCTCAAAACATCAGCGACAACAGAAGCATTGGAGCAAGGTTAATTTCAAAGCTCTGAGGACCTGACAGGTAGGGCAAAGGTGAGACAACAGTTCCCTATGACAATCTTAGCCTCACTTTATCAGGGCTATTCCCTTTGTCCGATTCATCTCTCCTTCACCCTCCATGCAACATAAAACTAACTTGTTTTCTCTCGTACCCAGTTCTTATGATGGATCTTTGACCTGAAACATTAACTTTGTTCCTCTTTCCATAGATGCTGCCTGACCTCCCGTTTCCAGTATTTTGTTTTCATTATGCTTATCTAGTTTTTTGTCCTCCAATGTGAGGGTAAGAGACAAAGATAGCAAGTTTAAGTATTGAACCTTTTACAGGTATTTTAGAAAGAAGCAAGAGGATAGCTAAGGAAAAATTAGGTCCTCTCAGGGATGAGAGGGGTAATCTATGTGTGGGGCCAGTGGATATGAACAAAATCCTAAATGAATACCTCTCATTGGTATTCACTGGGGAGAAAGACGTGAAGGCTGAAGAGTTAATGGAAGGGTAGACTGATATTTTGGAGCACATCTGCATCAGGAACGAGGAAGTTTTAGAAATATTGGAGCATATTAAGGTGGATAAGTCCCCAGGCCTTACAGGATCTATCCAAGGATGCTAAGGGAATCAAGGGAGTAGGTTGTTGGGACTCTGATGGAGATTTCTGCATCTTTGTTAGCCATGGGAAAGATACCAGAAGATTGGAGGATAAAGAATGTTGTCTTCTTGTTCAAAAAAGGGCAGTGGTGATAAGCCTAGTAACTACAGGGCAGTGAGCACTTACATCAGTGGTAGGGATGTTTTTGAAGAAGATTTACATTTACTTTGAAAGGCAGGAACTAATTAGAAGGAGTCAGTTTTGTGCAGGGGAGATTATGTCTCACAAATCTGATTGAATTTTTTTGAGGAGGTAACCAAGGAAATTGTTGAAGGCAGGATAGTAGATGTAGTCTATATTGACTTCAGTACGGCTTTTGACAAGGTCCAGAAGGTTAGCAGATAAGGGATCCGAGGTGTAGTGGTGAAATGTATTCAAAATTGTCTGGTTGATAAAAGGTGGAAATCTGTAACATGTGGTCTAACCCAGGGATTGGTGCTGGGACCTTTGTTGTTTGTAATATATCTAAATGACTTGGATGAGAATGCAGGGGTATGGTTAATAGATTTGCAGATGACACAAAAATAAGTGGAGTTGTAGATAATGAAGAAGGCTGTTTAAAGATATAGCAGGACATAAATTAGCTGGAAAGTTGGGTGGAGCAGTGGAAAAAGCAATTTAATCCAGACAACTGTGAGGTACTGAACTTTGGCAGTGAGGGGTAAAATTCTGTTAGGACATATAGACTAAATAGCAGGGACCTTAGGAGTGTTGATGTGCAGAGAAACCTTGTGGTGGAAATTCATAGCTCCCTGAAAGTGGCAACAAAGGCTGATGGGGTAGTGAAGAAGGCATTTGGTATGCTTCCCTTATAGGCCGAGACATTGAGTACAGTGTTAGGATGTCATGTTGCAGTTGTACAAATCATTGGTTAGGCTGCACTTAAGAGTATTGTGTCAGTTCTCAGAATCAGAATTATTCTCAGAATCAGAACTATATGACGTGAAATTTGCTGCTTTGCGGCAGCAGTATAGTGCAAAGACATAAAAATCCATAAATTATAAAAATAAATAAATAGTGCAAAAAATCAGGAATAATGAAGTAGTGTTCAAGGGTTTATGGATCGTTCAGAAATCTGATGGCAGAGGGGAAGAAGCTGTTCCTGTATCACTAAATGTGGGTCTTCTGTATCTTCTGTAGCTCCTGTATCTCCTCCCCAATGATAGTAACATGAAGAGGGCATGTCCCGGATGGTGAGAGTCTTTAATGATGGATGCCGCCTTCTTGAGGACCTGCCTCTTGAAGGTGTCCTCAGTGGTGGAGAGGGTTGTACCTGTGATGGAGCTGGCTGAGTCTGCAACCCTCTGCAGCCTCTTGTGATGCTGTGCATTGGAGGCTCCATACCAGGCTGTGTCACAACCAGTCAAGATGCTCTCCACCATACACTTAGGCTAAGCATGCATCCTTGAGGTGCGCTTGTGTTGATAGTTGGCAAGGAGCAGATGTTATTACCAATCTGAACTGACTGTGGTCTCCTAATAAGGAAGTCATCACCACATTATATGCAGGATGTGGTAGCAATAGAGAGAGTGCAGCAGAGATTCACCAGAATGTTGCCTGGAATGGAGGGTTTTAGTTATAGGAAGAGATTGGATAGACTGGATTTGTTCTCACTGGAGTGTAGGGGGCTGAGGGGTGACCTTGCAGAAGTTTTAATACTATGGGGTGTAAAGATATGGTAGATAGTCATAGTATTTTTCCCCAGGGTAGGTGAGTCTAAAACTAGAGGGCATAGGTTTACAGTGAGAGGGGAGAAATTTAAAGATCGGAGGGATATTCCCGGAGGGTGGTGGTTATCTCAACGTTTTTTCAAATATATTATAGTATAAAAAGGTGGAGGGAAGGGCTAGCTCCTGACGACACTGGCTTTCTCCCTGTCTTTCAGTCCAGATGAAGGGTGTCAACCCAAAACATTGACTGTCCATTGCTGTCTGACCTGCTGAGTTCCTCCAGCGTTTTGTGTGTTGCTCCAGAATCCAGCATCTGCAGTATCTTCTGTCTACATTGTAGTATCACTTTATTTAAATAATAATGTTTTCATTCTTCCTTCAAAAGTGGATAACCTCGCATTTTCCCACATTATACTCCATCCGCCAAATTCTTGCCCACCTATCAATATTGCACTGCAAGCTCTGCAAATCCTCTTCACAACTTGCCAATGCACACATCTTTGTATCATCAGCAAAGCTGAATAGAACAGACAGTCCCTCACGCACATCATTGCTATGGATTGTAAATGTTGGAGAACCCAACATGGATTCTTGTAGCTCATTACATTTTAGTGACTGTTACCAATGCCCTATCCATGCCAATAAATAACCACCAATCCAGTGCCCTGTTGTCTCCTACAGTAACCTTTTACGCAGCACCTTATTGGACAACTTCTGGAAATCCAAATACTCAACACCTGCTGGTTCCCCTTTATCTATCTTGTTTGTTACAACCTCAAAGAGCTCTAACAAATTTATTAAACATGATTTCCTAAAACCATGTTGACCCTGCTTGATGCCTTGTAATTTTTTTTAAATTTAATTATATTTTCTTATAACATAGAAGGAGGCCATTTGGCACATTGAGTCTATATCTGCTGTCAGAGCATTCCCCCTAGTTCCAATCCCACACTTACATCCCTGTAACCTATTCTCTCTCACAAGCCCAAGAACTCCCCCCAATTCTCCTTCCATCTACACGGAAGTAACTTAAGTAGACAATTAACCCAGCAGCACATCTTTGGGATGTGAAAGAATCCAAGCCCATTCAGTCACAGGGCGAACGAGCAGACTCCACAGACAGCTACTGAGGTAGGGCAGTAGATGTGGTCTACATGGATTTTAGTAAGGCGTTTGACAAGGTTCCACATGGTAGGCTTCTTCAGAAGGTCAGAGGGCATGGGATCAAGGGACGCTTGGGCAAGTGGATTCAGAATTGGCTTGCCTGTAGAAAGCAGAGGGTTGTGGTGGAGGGGGTGCATTCAGATTGGAGGGCTGTGACTAGTGGTGTCCCACAAGGGTCGCTTCTGGGACCTCTACTTTTCGTGATATTTATTAATGACTTGGATGAGGGGGTAGAAGGATGGGTTAGCAAGTTTGCTGACGACACAAAGGTCAGAGGTGTTGTGGATAGTGGATACTGTAGGTGATTGCAGAGGGATATTGACAGGATGCAGAGCTGGGCTGACAAGTGGCAGATGGAGTTCAATCCAGAGAAGTGTGAGGTGCTACACTTTGGAAGGACAAACTCCAAGCAGAGTACAAGGTTAATGGCAGGATTCTGGGCAGTGTGGAAGAGCAGAGGGATCTAGGGATTCATATCCACAGATCACTGAAAGTTGCCTCACAGGTGGATAGGGTAGTTAAGAAAGCTTATGGGATGTTAGCTTTCATAAGTCAGGGGATCGAGTTTAAGAGCCACGAGGTAATGACGCAGCTCTACAAAACTCTGGTTAGACCACACTTGGAGTACTGTGTCCAGTTCTGGTCGCCTCATTATAGAAAGGGTGCAGAGGAGACTTACCAGGATGCTGCCTGGTTTGGAGAGTATGGATTATGGGGAGAGACTAAGGGAGCTAGGCCTTTACTCTTTGGAGAGAAGGATGGTGAGGGGAGACATGTTAAGAGGAATAGATCGAGTGGACAGCCATTGCTTCTTTCCCAGGGCACCAATACTCAATACAAGAGGGAATGGCTTTAAGGTAATGGGTGGGAGGTTCAAGAGAGATGTCAGAGGGAGGTTTTTCGCCCAGAGAGTGGTTGGTGCATGGAATGCGCTGCCTGGGGTAGTGGTGGAGGCAGCTACACTGGTCAAGTTCAAGAGATTTGTCAGGTAAGCATATGGAGGAATTTAAAATAGGGGGAAATGTGGAAGGAAGGGGTTAGATAGTCTTAAGCGAGGTTTAAAGGTCAGCACAACATGGTGGGCCAAAGGGCCTGTATTGTGCTGTATTGTTCTATGGTTCTATGGCCAGGGCTAAACCCAGGTTGTTGGAAATGTGAAGCAGTTTCATTAACTACTTGGCCATTGTGCCAAGACTAATGACCCTGTTATTAATAATTGATACCACCTTTTTCTCACTGACAGACATTAGGCTGACTGGCCTATGGTTTTCTGCTTTCTGTTATTCTCCTTTCTTGAGTGATCACCACATTGATTCCTGGGAACGATCCTCTTGCTGATCCTTGAGATTTATCCTCTCTCTGACCTTTGGGAATGACCTGCACTTTGCACTATGAGTTTGATCCTTTTTCTGAGCCCTGGTTCTGCTTCTCACTCAAACCCTAACCCCTGAGACTGATCCTCACTCTGATTCCTGGTAATGATCATCCCTGACTTCAAAATTGATCCTCCTTTTGACCACAGCAAAATATCGTCGCTCTGGCCCTGAGATTGATCCACACTCCAATCCGGGAATGATCTTCATTGACCCCAGAGAATTAATCTTACTCTGTTCTCCCTCTAACCCCTGATAGTGAACCTCTTTCCAACTAATGGGATCAATCCCCATTTTGATGCTGGAAATCAACCTATTCCCGATATCTGGGAGTGATTATGGCTCCAGACCCTGCAAATGATTCATAAAATCAAAAAAAAATATAAAGATGTTTTAAAATTGCTAAAAGACCAAGAAGATATCAATGAAAACCATAGAACATTACAGGCCCTTCAGCCCACGATGTTGTGCCAACATTTTATCCTGCTCTAAGATCTATCTAAGCCTTCCCTCCCACATAGCCCTCCATTTTTCTATCATTCATATCCTATCTAAAGAGTCTCAAAATATCCCTAATGTATCTGACTCCACCACCTCTACCAGCAGTGTGTTCCATGCACCCACCACTCTGTGTAAAAACGCTTAACTCTGACATTCTCCCTATACCTTCCTCCAATTACCTTAAAATTATGCCCCCTCGTGTTAGCCACTTCCACCCTGGGAAAAAGTCTCTTACTGTCCAATCGATCTATACCTCTTATCATCTTGTGCATCTCTCTCAAGTCACCTCTCATGTTCCTTCGCTCCAAAGAGGAGAGCCTTAGGTTGCTCAACCTATCCTCATAAGACATGCTCATCAATCTAGGCAGCATCCTGGTACATCTCCTCTGCGTCCTTTCTAAAGCTTCCACATCCTTCCAATAATGAGGCAACCAGAACTGAACACGATACTCCGTGTGGTCTAACCAGAGTTTTATAGAACTGCCACATTACCTCGAGGCTCTTGAATTCAATACCCTGACTAATGAAGGTCAACACACCATATGCCTTCTTAATAACCCTATCAACCTGTGCGGCAATTTTGAGGGATCTATAGACGTGGAACCCAAGATCCCTCTGTTCCTCCACACTGCTAAGACTCCTGCCATTAATCTTGTATTCTGCCTTCAAATTCAATCTCCCAAAGTGTATCACTTCACACTTTTTCGAGTTGAACTCCATCTGCCACTTCTCAGCCCAGTCTGCATCCTATCAATGTCCTGTTGTAACCTACAGCAATCTTCTACACTATCCACAACACTACCAACCTTCGTGTCATCTGCAAACTTACTAACCCACCCTTCCACATCCTCATCCAAGTCATTTATAAAAATCACAAAGAGCAGGGGTGTCAGAACAGATCCCTGCAGAACACCACTGCTCACAGACCTCCAAGCAGAATACGCTCCATATACAACCACCCTCTGTTTTCTATGGGCGAGCCAATTTTGAATCCACACAGCAAAGGTTACCTGGATCCCATGCCTCCTGACTTTCCGAATAAGCATTCCATGAGGAACCTTATCAAATGCTTTACTAAAATGCATGTACACCACATCCACTGCTCTACCTTCATCAATGTGTTTTGTCACATCCTCAAAGAATTCAATCAGACTCGTAACACGACTTGCCCCTCACAAAGCCATGCTGACTGTCCCTAATCAGCTTATGCTTCTCCAAATGCTCATAAATCCTGTCTCTAGGAATCTTCTCCAGTAATTTGCCCACCACTGAAGTAAGACTCACAGGTCTTTAATTCCCAGTTATCCTTACTCCCTTTCTTGAACAAAGGAACAACATTTGCCACCCTCCAATCATTTGGCTCTACCCCTGTGGCCAGTGAGGATGCAAAGATCATCACCAAAGGTGCAGTAATTTCTTCCCTCTCTTCCCATAATAACCTTGGATACATATCCCATCTGGCTCCGGTGACTTATCTATCCTAATGTTTTTCAACAGTTCCAGCACATCCTCTATCTTCATGTCGACATACTCAAGTGTATCAGCCTCTTGTATAAACATCAAGGTCTCTTTCACTGGTGAATACTGAAGCAAAATATTCATTAAGGACCTCCCCTACCTCTTCCGACTCCAGGCACACCTTTCCTCTTTTATCCCTCATCAGTCCCACCCTCACTCTAGTCATCCTCATATTCTTCACATATGTGTGGAATGCCTTGGGGTTTTCTTCAATCCTACTTGCCAAGGCCTTCTCATACCCCCTTCTTGCTCTCCTAAGTCCATTCTTAAGCTCCCTCCTGGCTCCCTTGTAACTCTCCAAAACCTTGTCTGATCCTTGCTTTCTTCCTCTTGACAAGATATTCTACGTCTCTTGTCAATCATGGTTCCTTTGCTCTGCTCACCAGTGCCTCTACTTCCTCAGGGCGCTAAAGAAATTTTTTTGTCCCCTTTGACTCTCACCAACTTTTACTGATGCACCATAGAAAGCATCCTATCTGGATGTATCACGACTTGGTACAGCAACTGCTCTGCCCAGGATTGCAAGAAACTGCAGAGAGTTGTGGACACAGCCCAGCACATCATGGACACCAGCCACCCCTCCTTGATCTCTGTCTTTCCACCTCGTTGTCTTGGTGAAGCAGCCAGCATAATCAAAGACCCCACCCACCTGGGACATTCTCTCTTCTCTCCTCTTCCATACAGGATGATGATACAGGAGCCTGAGGGCACATACCACCAGACTCAAGGACAGTTTCTACCCCACTGTGATAAGACTATTGAACGGTTCCTTTATACAATGAGATGGACTATGACCTTATGATCAACCTTGTTGTGACCTTGCACCTTATTGCACTGCACTTTCTCTGTAGTTGTGACACTTTACTCTGTACTGTTATTGTTTTTACCTGTACTGCATCAATGCACTCTGTACTAACTCAATGTAACTGCACTGTGTAATGAATTGACCTGTACGATCGGTATGCAAGACAAATTTTTCACTGTACCTCGGCACGTGACGATAATAAACCAATACCAACACCTTACCATGCCTCAATGGGACAAACCGATCCAGAACCCCATGCAAGTATTCCTTAAATAACCTCCACATTTCCATTGTGCACTTCCCCAAGAACATCTGTTCCCAATTTACACTCCCAAGTTCCTGCCTAATAGTATAATTCCCCCCTCCCTCAATTAAGTACTTTCCCATATCATCTGCTGCCATCCCTCTCCAAGGCTATGGTAAAGGTCAAGGAGTTATGGTCACTGTCTCCAAAATGCTCTCCCACCGAGAGATCTAAAACCTGATCAGGCTCATTGCCTGGTACCAGGTCCAGTGTGGCCTCTCCTCTATTCGGCCTGTCCACATACTGTGTCAGGAATCCTTCCTGGACACATCCAACAAACTCTGCCACATCTATTCCCTTTACACTAAGGAGGTGCCAATCAATATTAGGAAAGTTGAAATCACCCATGACAACAAGACTGTTATTTTTGCACTTCTCCAAAATCTGCCTCCTGTCTCTGCTGCTATATGGGGGTCTGTAGAATACTGCCAAAAGAGTGATCGCTCCTTTCCTGTTTCTGACTTCCACCCACACTGACTTAATAGATGACCCCTCCAGGACATCCTCCCTTTCTACAACTGTGATACTGTCCCTGATCAACAAAGCTACTCCCCCACCTATTTTACCTCCGTCCCTGTCCCTTTTGAAATATCTAAACCCCGGAATATCCAGCAGCCATTCCTGCCCTTGTGACAGCCGAGTCTCTGTAATGGCTATAATGTTGTAGTTGCATGTACTTACCCATGCTCTAAGTTCATCACCCTTGTTCCTGATATTCCTCCCATTAAAGCAGACACCAGCCGATCCAACTGACTGCAATTTTGCCCTTTCAAATGCCTATTCTTCCTCACAGTCTTTCTACAAACTGCATCTACTTGTACACCAAATGCACCAACCTATCACTTGGATTCCTATCCCATTGCCTAAACCCTCCCCAACAGCTCTAGCAAACCTGCCCACAAGACTATTGGTCCCCCTCCAGTTCAGATGTAACCCGACCCCTTTGTACAGGTCATACCTTCCCCAGAAGAGATCCCAATGATCCACAAATCTGAAACCCTGCCCCCTGCACCAACTCCTGAGCTATGCATTCATCTGCCAAATCAACCTATTCTTACCCTCACTGACACGTAGCACAGGCAGCAATCCAGAGATTACTACCCTTGAGGTCCTGCTTTTCAGCTTCCTACCCAGCTCCCCATATTCCCTCTTCAGGACCTCATCTCTTTTCCTACCTATGCCATTGGTACCATCATGTACCACAACTTCTGGCTGGTCACCCTCCCCTTTCAGAATGCTGTGGACCTGATCCAAGACGTCCCAGACCCTGGCACCCGGGAGGCAACACAGTCTCTTTCATAGAGAGGAGTCTCTTTCATGTCCACAGAATACCCTATCTGCCCCCCTCACTATTGAATCCCCTATCATTACTGCTCTCCTCTTCTCCCCCTTCCCTTCTGCACCACACAACCCAGCTCAGTGCCAGAGACCTGGTCACTGCAACTTTCCCCTGGCAGGTCATCTCTTTCTTCCAACACCCCCCCAGCCCCCCAACAGTATCCCAAGCGGTATACCTGTTATTCAGGGAAATAGCCACAGGGGTACTCTACATTCCCTGCCTATTTTCCTTCTTTCTCCTGACAGTCACCCAGCTATCTGACTCCTGCAGCGTAGGAGTGATTGCCTCCCTGTAGTTCTTATCTATGAACTCCTCGTTCTCTTGTTGGAGCCAAAGGTCATCCAGCTGCAGCTCCAGTTCCTTAACACAGTCTGTAAGGAGCTGCAGCTGGATGCACCTCGTGCAGACGTAGCTATCAGGGAGACTGGAGGTCTCCCAGAACTCCCACATCTCACAAGGTGAACACACCACTGGCCCTGGAGCCATTCTAACTACTTTAGCCTGGCACCAAAGGAAAAATCAAAGAAAGAAAGAAACTTACTGGAGACTTACCTTTGCCTTCACCTCCTCTCGCCGAAGCCTCAAGCCAAAGCCTCGGGGTCCCACCCACCCCACTTCCACCCCCACCACATCACACCACCCCACCTCCACCCCCACCACATCGCACCACTCCACCCCCTACTGGATAATCCACGGGATAAACATGAAGTAAGTACAAAAGGCTTAAGTATCTCTAAAGCAGATAAATTAGCAGGATCCGATGAAAAAATATTCAAGGCTTCTAAAATAAACAAAAATTGTTAGAAAAATTTACAAGGTTTATAAAACATAAGGGGCATATATAAGATGAATGGTCATCCCTCAGACTCCTACACTCAAGGGAAAAAAGTCCAAGCCTATCCGGCCTCGCCTTATAACGCAAGCCTTCCAGTCCCGATAATATCCTTGTGAATCTTTTCTGCAACCTTTCCAGCTTAATGACATGCATCCTATAGTTGGGTGACCAGAACTGCACACAATACTCTAAATGTACTCTCACCATCATCTTATACACTGTAACATGACATCCCAACTCTTACACTCAGTGCCCCATCCGATGAAGGCAAGCGTGCCAAATGCCTTCTTCACCACCCTGCCTACCTGTGTTGCCACTTTCAGGGAATGGTGTACTTGTATCTCTAGGTCTCTCTGTTCTACAACACTGGAATGTATAAAATGCACTAAATGTACAGAATTATGAGACCTGGACAAAGTGAATGGAAGGACCAATAGTATAATTGGGACCTATTAGTCCTGGCAGAGGAAGGGGCATGGATTTAAAGTACCTGAAACATTATAAGGGAGAAGGCAGCGTGAAGGTGGTCTGCAGGATCCCTCACCCAGACTCTGAGACCTGAAGACCGTGAGCTCCATTGGGGGAGGTGGGATTAGGCTGGGAATGGTCCACATTCTCACCTCTGGGACAGATCCTCATTCTGACCCGGTGTTAATTCCAATCGCTGCTCCTTACCCTGACTGATTAAGGTGAGTGTGAGGATGCTGGCGATCCACATTGTGCCGGCTCCGGCCTGGCTGCAGTCGTTGCGGCCTCAGGCTGACTCGCTGGACCGGCCCGGCCCCCGGCCCTGACGCCGTTTCCACGGAAACCCCCGAGGCGCACTCCGCCTGACGTCACCCATCCCGCCTTCGCCAAGATCTCCCGCCCCCACAGGCCCCGCCCCCACCTGGCGCCTTCCGTCGGTCTCGCTCCGCCTCCAGTACCTTCGTTTCGGTCTCGTCCGTCTGCGGGCCGGCGTCCAATCAACGCTCGCCTCACCGCTGTCGTCATCGGCTTGGTCTGGCGCCCTCGGTCCCTTGTTGGACAACCTGTAGGCGGTTTGGGCCTGCTCCGTTACCTGGGAGACGGAGCCTGCACTCTGGGCAGGAGTTGGCGCCATGAGGTTTGCAGGTGTCGTCCTGTTGTGCTCCGGCCTGGGTAAGACCCGGGTCCGGCTGAGTGCAGTCAGTGGCACCCAGTGAATGGGGATCAATGTGGTCAATCTGTGGCCAGCTTGGGAAACAAGGCTGAGTCTTGTCAACCAGGGAAATCTGGGGATTACTGGCAGGAATTGATTTCAAACTACGGAACTGGAGTCTAGGTTTACTGTAATAAAACTAGTCAATGCTGGGAAAGAGCTCATCAGGTCAGGGCAGCATCTGTGCAAAGAGATTCAGGTCAGCGACCCTATATTTGGCCTAACATCTGCTGTGGAGAAAACATTGGAATCCATTATTAAGTAGGTAATATTAGGGCATCTGGAAAATCATCAATCAAGCAAAGTCAACATGATTTTCTGAAAGGGAAACGTGTTTGACAATTTTCCTATCGAAGTCTTCAAGGATGGAAAAGACTGGGCTGATAGAGGTGTATTGTACATAGCAGATGTCAGGTATTGGATTTCCAGAAGGCATTCATTGTGTTGCCTTATAAGAGGCTTCTGCACAAGACAAGCGTGCACATAACTTTGGGTGTAGTATATTGGCGTGGATGGGGAAATGACTAACTAATAGGAAATAAGAGTCTAGATAAATAGAGTCATGGTTATACAGCACAGAAATAGGTACTTCACCTCACATCTATGTCCACCAAGTTATGTACTTGAGCTAGTCCCGTTTCCCATGTGTGCCCCATATCACTGTAAACCTTTCCTATCCATGTAACTGTCTAAATGTCTTTTAAATATTGTAATTGCACCCGCCTCTATCACTTCCACTAGCAGCTCATTCCATATACCCACCACCCTCTATGTGAAAAAGTTACGCCTCCCTTTTAAATCTTTCCCCTCTCAAATTAAACCTCTACCCTCTAGTTTTTAGACTGCCTTACCCTGGGAAAAAGACTGTGACCATTCACCCTATTTGTGCCCTTAATGATTTTAGCACTCCTTAGCCTCCTACACTTCAGAGGGGAAAAAAAGCCCCAGCCTATCCAGTCTCTCCTTGTAACCCAAGCCCTCCAGTCCTGGTAACGTCCTTGTGAATCTTAAGGGGGCTTGACAGGGTAGATGTTGAGATCCTTTCACTAGTGGGAGAGTTTCAAATAAGGAGACAGAGCTACGGAATAAGGGCTGGTCATTTAAAACTGAGATGTAGGCACTTCATCTCTTAGAGGGTAGTGAATGTCCGGAATACTCTGCCCCTAAGAATGGTGGAGTCCAGATCCTTAGCTATATTTAAGGGGAAGATAGAAATTGAGAGTCATGGGGAACTGGCATGGGAGAGGAGTTAAATCCAACAAAAGTCAGCCATGATCATATTAAATGGAAGCAGTTATTCAAGTGTGAGATCAGGAGATTTTTTGAAAACCAGCAGAATCAATAGTGATGGGGGTGAGGCAGGAAAATGGAGATATGGAATTCAATAAAAACTTACTGAATGGCAGATCAAACTCAAAAGCACCATGTGACTCCTCCACTTACATTCTTATTAATCTACAGAGCATAGGTGAGTGCACCATCGAGAATTTGTGGTCTGAGGACTCTGGTTAGAGTGTACTGTGGGGCTGAGGCTATTGGTGAACAGGGGACATGGTGGCCTGGAGAACAGTGTTCTGGGAACTGGTGCTCTGGGGAACTAGTGACGTGGGACTTGGACCATTTATGTGGACCTAAACGAGCATTTGACTGCCAGCCATCTAAACTCTACCACTGCTGTCATTGCAGGACTTTTAGATGGTGCCTCTTTGCCACACAAATATTCCTCTTTTTTGACATCTCCTTTAACAATAGAAGGAATGGAGAGGGACAATGTGAGGCAGTGGGAATACGTTACCCCAGCTTCAGAATATGCCAGAAGGAGATCAGAAGCTGATCAAGTGAAGGTAAATGCGAGCAGCAAGTCTCTCCCAGTCGATGAATTGCAGCAGAGCAGTGACAGTGATTCCACGCCCAACGAATCTTCAATCCTTGCAGGTACATGTTGCCACCTCCTAATTCCACACATAAGGTGTGCAGGAATAGGTCCTACACTCAAAAACAAACATTTTAAATTTGACTCCATTTTTTAAAATCTTGCATGGTCTCCACTCACAGTGTTGTACAGCACAGAAACGGGCCCTGCGGCCCACCACCTCCGTGGCGACCTTCTTTCCCACCTACACTAATCCCATTTACCTGCATTGGATTTATGTCCTTCTCTGCCTTACCTATTCAAAGTGCCTGTCCCAAGCACACAAGAAAATAGCAGCAGGAGTAGACCATCAGGGCTTCAAGCCTGCCCCACCATTCAATATGATCATGGCTGAACTGGCCTCAACTCCTCTTCTGTTGCAGTTTCCATACCCTACTCTTCTACCTCCACTTTAACTACTTCTAATACTCCAGCTGCCACCAGAGACTCACCACCCTCTGAGAGAAGAAATTTCTGTCAAGCCACATTAACAACATTTAAAAGGTACTTGGACAGTTACGTGGATAGGAAAGGTTTCGAGGGATATGGCCCACATGCAGGCAAATGGGACTAGCTTATATGGGAACCTTGGTAGTCATG
Organism: Pristis pectinata; assembly: GCF_009764475.1. Taxonomy (NCBI): domain Eukaryota; kingdom Metazoa; phylum Chordata; class Chondrichthyes; order Rhinopristiformes; family Pristidae; genus Pristis; species Pristis pectinata. The sequence continues at coordinate 170,784 of NC_067438.1, read as the reverse complement.
GACCAGTTGGGCCAAAGGGCCTGTTTCCATGCCGTATGACTCTAAATGACCAACCCCTTGTAGTTAGGTCCCCTTGTTTGAAACTCTTCCACTACTGAGGAATTCCTAGCATCTACCCTGTCAAGCCCACTTAGGATCTTATATGTTCGAATACGGTCACCTCTCATTCTTTTAAGCTCCAAGGAATATAGACCCGAACTATTTAGTCTCTCTTAGCAGAACAATCCTCTCATCCCAGTAGTTAACCTGGTGAATCTCCTTTGGACTGCCCCCAATGTTACCATATCTTCCTTTTAAGTACGGGACCAAAACTGTGTGCAGTCTTTGCAATGAGAGCCAAAATGATGTTTGCCTTCTTGACTATTTGCCTACCAACTTTTTCTGATTCATGCACTAGAACACTTAGGTCCCTCTGAGCTTCACTAACTTGCGCTCCCTCTTCATTTAGCTAATAATCTGTCTTTTGATTTCTCTTACCAAAGTGCATGACCTCACACTTCCCAACATTAAACACATTTTCCATTCTTTTGCCCACTCACTCAATCTGTCCATATCCCATTACAGAATCACAGTATCCTTATCATATGCCTTTCCATCTATTTTCATATCATCGGCAAACTTGGAAACCTTACACACTGTTCCTGCCTTCAGGTCATTAATGTTAATGGTGAACAATTGTGGGCTAAGAACTGATGCCGTCGTATTCCACTAGTTACCTCCTTCCAATCTGAAAAGGACCCACTTATTCCAACTTTATTTTCTGTGAGACAATCAATTTTCAATCCATTCCAATACACTTCCTCCGATACCATGGACTTTTAGTTTATGCACCATTCTCTTCCCTAACCCTAATCTAAATACACAGTATCTATCAATCCTACCTTTTACAAACCTAAAAGAATTCAAGCAATCTAAATGTCCCTTATACTCAGTGATTTAGACATAAGACATAGGAGAAGAATTAGGTTATTCAGCCCATCAAGTCTGTTCCACCATTCAATCATGCCTGATTTATTTTTCCCTCTCAACCCCATTCTCCTGCCTTCTCCCCATAACCTTTGACACCCTTACTAATCAAGAACCTATCAACCTCCGCTTTAAATCCTCAGATCCCCTTCAAATGATCCAAATTCATTTAGGATCTTGCCCACATCCCCCACACATAATTTACCCCTTTGGACCTTAAGGGGACCCACTCTTTCCCTTGCTACCCTCTTGCTTCTAATATACTTATAGAATATTTTGTGGTTCTCCTAGTATTTTCTGTCCCATTTTTGCCCTCCTAATTCCTTTCTTTAGTTCTCTCCTACACTCTCTCCATGTTCCTTAAGACACTTAATCGATTCCAGTTGCTATACCAGTCATATGCTTCCTTTATTTCATGATCAAAACCTTCAATATCCTTTGTCATCCAAGGTTGCCTAATCTTGCCATCTTTGCCCATTGATACTGAATTCAACTAGAGAGCCCCTTAAGGATCAATGTGGTCATCTATGTGTAGAACCATGGGAACAATCCCTGCAACTATACAAAATGCTACACAGGTGCCTACATCTCCTTCCTCACCACCATTCAGGGCCCTAGACAGTCCTTCCAGGTGCGGCAGCATTTCACCTGTGAATCCGAGGGTGTCATTTATTTCATCCGGTGCTCCCTGTGTGGCTTCCCCTACATCAGTGAGACCCAACACAGTTTGGGTGACTGCTTCGTTGAGCACCTTCGCTCCATCCATTGCAAAAGCAAGGATCTCCTGGTGGCCAGCCACTTCAATTCCACATCCCATTCCCATATTGATATGTCTGTCCATGGCCTCCTCTACTGCCACATTGAGGCCAAATGCAGGTTGGCGGAACAACACCTCATATTTCACCTTGGTATTCTCCAACCTGACGTCCTCAACGTCAATTTCTCTAACTTCCAGTAACCTCTCCCCTCTTCTCCCCCCTATTTTCTCCCTCCTTCCCCCTCCCCCCACTTTGTCTTCCCTCATTCCTGTGGCCCCCCTCTTCCCTCTCTTTCCTCTTCCCCTGTCCTCATGACCCACCCATCTATTCCCCACCTTTCCTTTATTCCATGGTCCACTGCCCTTTCCTATCGGATTCCTTCTTCTTCAGCCCTTTGCCTCTTCTACCTATCACCTCTCAGCTTCTTCCATCTCCTCCTCCCCCACCCACCTACCTTCCCCCTCTCATCTGGACTCATGTATCACCTGAACTCACCTATCACCTGCCTGCTTGTGCTCCTCCCCTGACCTTCTTATTCTGGCTTCTGCCCTCTTTCCAGTCCTGATGAAGGGTCTCAACCTGAAACGTCGACTGTTTATTTCTCTCCATATATGTTACCTGACCTGCTGAGTTCCTCCAGTACTTTTTGTGTGTGTTGCTCCAGGTATTAGGTTCCAGCATCTTCAGAATCTCTTGTGTCTCCAAGGATGCCATATACCTTCTTTACTACCCACTCTTAGTGACTTGGACCCCAAGATCCGTCTGTACATTGATGCTGTCAAGGGTCGTGCCATTAACTGTATACTCTTCCCTTGCATTTGACCTTCCAAAATGCAACATCTCACAATTGCTTGAATTAAACTCTATCTGCCATTTCTCTGCCCATATCCGTAACTGATCTACATCCTGCTGTATCCTTTGACAGCCTTCTTCACTGTCCACAATCTTTGTGTCACGTGCAATCTTACTAACCCATTTGTATATATCACAAACAACAGAGGCCATAGCATTGATTCCTGTGGAACACCACTGATCACGGACCTCCAGCCAGAATAACACCCTTCCACTACTATCCTCTGGCAAGCCAATTCTGAATCCAAAGTACCAAGTCACCATGGATCCCGTGCATCTTAATCTTCTGGATGAGGCTACCTTGAGGGGCGTTGTTAAGTGCCTTACTAAAGTTCATGTAGACAACATCCACTGCCATACCCTCATCAATCACCTTCATCACTTACTCAAAAAGCTCAAATAAGTTTGTAAGACATGACCTGCCCCACACAAAGCCATGCCGCCTCTCCCTGATCAGGCTATGCTTTTCCAAATGGTCATAAACACTCTCCCTAAGAATCCTGTCCAATAGCTTCCCTATCACTGATGTGAGGCTCACCGGCCTATTATATCTTGAATTATCCCTATTTCCCTTCTTAAACAAAGGAACAACTTGGCTACTTTCCATTCGTCTGGGACCTCTGTTAGTGAGGATACAAAGATTTTTGTCAATGCCCCAGCAATCTTCCCTCTTGCCTCTTTCAACACAGAACATAAAAGAGTACAGCATAGGACAGCCTTTCAGCCCATGGTGTGTCCCTGGGAACTTTTACACCTTAATGCTCTTCAAGAGACCCAGCCCCACCCTTTCACCACATTCTCATCCCACTTTCTACAAATCAAAGGTGTAGCCATGGGCACTCACATGGGCCCTAGCTACACCTGTCTTTTTGTTGGCTATGTGAAACAGTCCTTGTTCCAAACCCACTCCACCCTTCCCCAATTCTTTCTCTGCTACATCAGCAACTGCATTGGTTCTGCTTCCTGCATTCATGCAGAACTGGTCAACATTATCACTTCTGCCGCTGACTTCCATGGTGTCCTCAAACTCACCTGGACTATTTCTGACATATCTCTTCCTTTTCTGGATCTCTCTGTCTCCGTCTCAGGAGATAAACTATCCACTGATATCAACTATAAACCTACAGACTCCAAAAGCTATCTTGACTATGCCTCCTCCCACCTTGTCTCTGGTAAGGATGGTATCCCCTTCTCTCAGTTTCCATGCCACATCCGTTCTCAAGATGAAGCTTTCGACTCTAGGACCTCTGAAATCCATCCTTCTTCAGGAAAGGTGGCTTCCCCTCGGAAGAGTTGATGGAGCCCTCACACACACTTCCTACATTTTCTGCACGGCTGCTCTCACCACACCTACACCCCCACCTCTCGCTGTTGCTTGTCAGATATGTTGATGACTTGGATGAGAATGTGGGTGGGATGTTCAGTAAGTTTGCAGACGACACCAAAATTGGTGGTGTAGTGGACAGTGAAGAAGGTTGTTGGAGGTTACAACAGGAGAGAGATCACCTTGGAAAGTGGGCAAGGGAATGGCAGATGGAATTTGATTTGATGCAAAATGATGCATTTTCGGAAGATAAACGGAGCAGGACCTACAAAGTAAATGACAGGAACTTAGGGGAATATTGTAGAACAGAGAGACCTAGGGGTACAAGTACATAGTTCTCTGAAAGTGGCGACACAGTTAGACAAGGTGGTGAAGAAGACGTGTGCATACTTGCCTTCATCGGACAGGGCACTGAGTACAAGAGTTGGGACGTCATGTTACAGCTGTACAGGACGTTGGTGAGATCATACCTGGAGCATAGTGTGTAGTTCTGGTGGCCGTACTATAGGAAGGATGTGATTAAGTTAGAGAGGGTGCAGAAAAGATTCACAAGTATGTTGTCAGGACTGGAGGGCTTGAGTTATAAAGAGACTGGATGATTGGGACTGTTCCCTGGAGTGAAGGAGACTTGAGGGGTGATCTTAAAGAGGTTTATAAAATCATGAAGGGCATGGAATAGATGGATGGTCACAGTTTTTTCCCAGGGTAAGGGTGTCTAAAACTAGAGGGCATAGGTTTAAGATGAGAGGGGAAAGACCATAGACATAGGAGCAGAATTAGGCCATTCAGCCCATTGAGTCTGCCCCACCATTCGATCCTGGCTGATTTTCACTCTCAACACCATTCTCCTGCCTTCTCCCCATAACCTTTGACACCTATACTAATCAAGAACCTATTAACCTCCGCTTTAAATATACCCAATGACTTGGCCTCCAGAACCACCTGTGGCAATGAACTAACAGATTTCCCCTTAAGGAAACCATGCTGACTTTGGCCTATTTTATCTTGTGCTTCCAAGTATGCTGAAACCTCATCTTAATAATGGACTCCAACATCTTACCAACCACTGAACTCAGGCTAATTGGTCCATAATTTCCTGTCTTTTGCCTCCCTCCCTTCTTAAAATGTGGAGTGACATTTGTGATTACCCAGTCCTCCAGAACCATTCCTGAATCTAGTGATTCTTGAAAGATCGCTGCTAATGCCTCCACAATCTCTTCATCTACCTCTTTCAGACCCTGGGTGTAGTCCGTCAGGTGCAGGTGACTTAGCCACCTTCAGACCTTGCAGTTTCCCAAGCACCTTCTTAGTAACAGCGACTACACTCACTTCTGCCCCCTGACTCTTGAATTTCTGGCATGTTGCTCGTGTCTTCCAAAAGATTTAAAGGGGACTCGAGGGGCATGTTTTTGACGCAGAGTGGTGGGTGTATGGAATGATCTGCCGGAGGAAGAGGTAGAGATGGGTAAAATTGCAATGTTTAAAAGACATTTGAACAAGAACGTGGATAGAAAATGTTTAGAGGGATATGGTCCAAATGCAGGCAAATGGGACTAATTCAGGAAGGCATGGACGAGTTGGTCCGAAGGACATGTTTCCATTCTTGTTTAACTTTTATGACTCTATAACGTAGATGGTGTTCCTTTGGTCCTCACCTTTCACCCCATCAGCTTCTGCATCCAGCATATCATCCTTTGCCACTTCCACCAGCTCCAGTGGGATTCCATCATCAGCCACATCTTCTTTTTCCCACCCTTTCAGCCTGGTCTATTGCATTCAATGCTTGTGATGTGGCCTCCTCTACATTGCAGAGAGCAAGTGTAGACTAGGTGACTGTTTCGCAGAGCACCTGTACTGCCTGTAACAGCCATCTTGAACTTTCAGTTGCATGTCATTTCCATCTCCCCTTCCCATTCCCACACTGACCTGTCTGGCCTTGGCCTTCTCCACTGCCATGATGAGGTCAAAGGGCAAACTAGAAGAACAGCACCCAATTTCTGGTAACCCACTCCCCCTGTGTTCCTTTCTTACTCTCACCAGTCCATCCAGGGTTTCTTTCCCTTTGTTCACCGTTTCCATACCTTCCACTCCCCCATCTCACCCTCATTCCCTAGACTCATCACCCTCCCCCATCTAATTCCATCTGCCCATCATTCTTACCCACCCCCACCCCACCCCACCCCTCACTTGGTTCCACCTATCATGTTTCCGCCTCTTGTCTTTCCCCTCCCTCTCATTCTACATACTAAATATTCTGTATCTTCCTTCTACATTCTCAGTCCTGATGCATGGTCTCAAGCTGAAATGTTGACCATCCCTTCGCCTCCACGGATGCTGCTTGACCCATTAAGTTCTTCCGACAGTTTGTTTTTTGGTCCAGATTCCAGCATGTTTAGTTGCTGATGTCTCCATAGTATAAGAATTGGGATGTTATGGTACAATTGGTTAGGCCACAGCTGGAATATTGCATGCAGTCACGGTTGCCTCACTATGCAGTATATGGGAAGGACTTGATTGTACTGGAGAGAGTGCAGAGGGGATTCACCAGGATGGAGACACAGGAGACTCCAGATGTTGGAATCTGAAGCAAGAAACAATCTGCTGGAGGAACTCAGCGGGTCGAGCAGCAGCTGTGGTGGGGGGAAGAAGTTGTTGACGTTTCAAGACTGATGCAGGGTTTTGACCCAAAACATCAACAATTCCTTTCCCCCCCACAGATACTGCTTGACCCACTGAGTTCCCCCCACAGATTGTGGAGTCACCAGGACGTTGCCTGGGATGGTGTGTTTCAACTATGATAGGTTGGGCTTATTGTACCTGGAGTAGAGGAGATTGATAGAATCAGGTTTATTATCACTGACATATGTCATGAAATTTGTTGTTTTACGGCAGCTGTAAAGTGCAAGACATGAAGACATAAAAATTACTATGTTACAAAAATAAGTAGTGCAAAAGAGAAATAACGAGGTGGTGTTCATGGGTTCCTGGACCGTTCAGAAATCTGATGGCAGAGGGGAAGAAGCTGTTCCTGAAACATTGAGTGTGGGTCTTCAGACTCTCTTACCTCCTCCCTGACAGTAGTAACGTGAAGAGGGCCTGTCCCAGGTGGTGAGAGTCCTTAATGATGGATACCGCCTTCTTGATGTCCTCTGGTGGTGGAGGGTTATGCCCGTGATGGAGGTGGCTGAGTCTACAATCCTTTGCACCTCTTTTGATCCTGCACATTGATAGGAGGACCTGATTAAGGTATACAGAACTATGAATGGCTTAAATAGGGTAGGTAGTAAAATATGACCCAATCACAGAGGTGTATAAAATCAGAGGATACAGGTTTAAGGTAAGGAGTAGGAATTTTTTTCATGTAGAGGGTGTTTGGAATCTGGAACCAACTACCTGAGGGCTAGTGAACCCAGAGTCTCTCACAACATTATCTGGAGAAGCATTGAATTGCCAAGATATTGGAAGGCCATGGGCCATGTTGCTGAGAAAAAGGAGCTGGAAGAGTTAGGTACTCAATGGTCAAGATTTCCTAATGCTGTACCTTTCCTTCTTACCCCACCATCCTCTCCCATCCTATTTCTGCAATGGATTGTAGATTAATAGCAGTGGTATAGATAGCAGCTTGTGCACACAGATGACATCAATGAAAAGAAAGGACTAGTGCATGATAATGATACCTTTTGTATCTGAAATCTCAAAACACCCCCACTGATGAGCAGCACCCTACAAGGACTGCAAAGACTGATTATTTTCCATTTGACACTTAAATACCATGGGTTGGGAATAATTCTTGTGGTTTGTTGATGTGTTTACTTTCTTTCTTTTTCAATCTTTTTATTAGTTTTCAAATTAATACAGATTAATATATCAATGTTTATACATGTAATACAAAGAGATCAGGAGAACAATCATGACATGGATAATCATAAAGAACAATAAAGTATAAAACAAAATCTGTAGATCCAACGATCTGTTAGTGAATGAATATAATATAAAAGAAATAGATTTGTTATAAAATGTAAAAGAAAGAAAAAAAATCCCCAAAACAATAAGAAAAATTATAAACAATATATCAAACCAAAGTAAGCTAAAGAAAAAAAAATTCAAAACAAAACAGAAAAAAAAAACTGGACTAAAATTTCTCAATAGAAACAGAGCAATATTATGTCGTCAACTCCATTCCTCTAAATTGAAAGGTTATTATAAGGGGATCTAAATCATGTGAAAATATTGAATAAATGGACTCCAAACTTCCTCAAATTTAAGCGAAGGATCAACAGTACCACTCCTAATTTTTTCCAAGTTTAAACATGATATAGTTTGAGAGATATGTTTACTTGCCAGGTTTTCATACTGCTTGCACCAATTGCACAGAATAAACATCCTGTGGTGTATTTTGTTCCTTTTGACCAATTGTCTTACAGGTGTGCAAATCAACGAAATAGATGTCATGCGCATTGTCCGCCAAGTGGGTTCCTATGTTGTGTTACCTGGATTTAAACCTATGAATCAAGAGTCAATTCAGTGGAACTTCCTCAATTACAAAACAAAGAAAGTGATCGTCCAATATTTGTACTTCAAGTTTAAGATAAATCCATTTTACAGTCACCGAGCAGAGTTTAACGTGACATCCGGTACTCTGCTTCTTAGGGATTTGCAATTGAAAGACAGTGGAATTTATGAAGTCATTTTGAACCCAAAACAAAACACAACATTTACAAAGGGGGATGAGATTTCTAGCATTCATCTAGATGTCCAAGGTAAATTTGATGGAGTTAACAATAAGACAGAACTAGCCACTTCAACTCATAGAGAAGGCAGAAACTGGGACTGAGGATTGGGGATAGACTGAAGATTAGAGACAGAATCATAGAATTGGGGATCTGGAGAATGGCAAATGTAATACTGTTGTTCAGAAAGGTGCATGAGGCCAACAGTCTACAAGCCCAGCAGTTTAACCTATAGCGTGGGAGGCTTTTAGGAACCGTAACTGGGGAGAACATTAATTGCCGCCTGGAGAAGTTTGAATTGATAAAGGGGAATCAGAATTTGTTAAAGGCAAATTGTGTTCAGTCAACCTGACAGGATTTTTTAATAAGCTGACATAGATGTTTGATGAAGAGACTACGGATATCATCTGCATTGATAAAGTGCCGCACAAAGGCTGGTTAGGAAGACTGAAACTCATAAAATTAAAGGGTCAGTTGCAGTATGGACAGAAAAACAGTTCTGGGCCAACAATAGTAGTAAACAGATGTTTTCCAGAGTGGACAGAGAATTGTACAATTATGTACATTAATGGCTCAGAGAAAACCCATTCAAACTAATGTTGCCGTACTTTGCCAAAAATTGAGCTATTTTGGGTCGTACCCTTGTAAGGTACAGCTCTGCAATTCAACCAAGTATATATTTAAATGTATTGAGGATTACATGGGATCCATGGAGACTTGGTAATTTGGATTCAAAATTGGCTCGGCCATAGAAGATAGTGGTGGAGGGGTGTTATTCTGACTGGTTATTCTATCTGTGATCAGTGGTGTTCCGCAAAGATCAGTGCTAGAACTTACGTTGTTTGTGATATACGTAAACGATTTGGACAAAAATGTAGGTGGGCTGATTAGTAAGTTTGCAGATGATTCAAAACTTGGTAGAGTTGTGGATAGTGAGAAAGGTTGTCAAAGGATTCGCCAGGGTCTAGATCGGTTGGAAATGTTGGCAAAGAACTGGCAGATGGAGTTTATTGGTATTGGTTTATTATTGTCACTTGTATACCAAGGTACTTGTCTTGCATACCGATTGTACAGGTCAATTCATTACACAGTGCAGTTACATTGTGTCAGTACAGAGAACGATTATAGTGGGGGTAATGAGTAGATCTGTAGAGAGTAGCTTGCAACGAGTCGCCACACTCTGGCGCCACCCAGACAAGTGTGAGATGCTGCATTTTGGGAGGTCAAAAGTAAGGTGCACAGTAAAAGGCAAGACCCTTAGGAACTTTGAAGTACAGAGGGATCTTGGGGTGCGAGTCCAAAGCTCTCTCAAAGGAGCAACGGAAATGGAAAGGATGGTAAAGGCGTATGGCATACTTGCCTTCATCAGTCGGATGTTGAGTATAAAAGTTGGGAAGTCATGTTGCAGCCTTATAAAACTTTGGTTAGACTTCATCTGGAATATCGTGTGCAGTTCTGGCCGCCGCACTATAGGAAGAATGTGGAGGATTTGGAGAGGATGTTGCCTGTATTAGAGAATATTAGCTTTAAGGAGAGGTTGGACAAACTTGTATTGTTTTCCATGGAGCATCAGAAGCCAAGAGGCGGCCTGTTAGAGGTATATACTGTAAAGTAATAAGAGGGATAGACAAGGTAGATAATCAGAGCCTTTTTTCCCCAGAGTGTAAATGTGAAATACTAGAGGGTGCAGGTTTAAGGTGAGAGGAAGAAAGTTTAAAAGAGACTTACACGGCAAGTTTTTGCCAGATGAAGTGGTGGAAGAACAAATGACAGCAATGTTTAAGAGGCATTTAGACAGGCAGGGGATGGAGGGATATGGACCATGTGCAGGTGGATGGGATTAGTTTTGATTGCTTTCATGATCAGCATAGACACCACGGGCTGAAGAGCCATCCTATGCTGTATTCTTTTATGTTATTTGTTCTTTTTTACCCTTTCAAGTGGCAAGTTCCAGAAGCCTATTACTCTGGGTGAAAAAATATTTTTTGCATACAATGAAAGTCACCATCTTACTGGGAATATGTCATTGATATGTAGTTTTATGAGAGTTTTGACAACTATAAAAATTTAGCTATGCTGAAAGATTGAATCAATTAGGATTGTTTTCTTTGGAATTGAGGAGCCAGAGTGGAGACCATTGGGTAGTGGGGGCTTGGAGTTTGCTGCCTGTGAAGCTGTTAAAGGCAGAAGGCCTCATAATGTGTCGGCAGTACTTGGATGTGTACTTGAAGAGCATGTGGAAGTAGGGTGGGTAGAACTTTATGACGGGCCTAATGTCCTCCTTGGGGATGTACATACTTTATGGATCTGAAATCACCTCTTATTCTCCTACCAATTAAAATTAAATCTGTGTCCCATCTCATTGACCTATCTTCCCAAAAAATTGTTTTCCCTCTTCACTCTGTGCAGGCCACTCTCAATGTTATGCATCTCAATCAAATCTCCCTTCAGTCTCCATTATTCCAAAGAGAGAAAAAAAACTCCAATTTAGTCGGTCTAATTCTTCAGCCCTGGTAACGAGAAGAAATAGGAGCAGGAGAAGGTAATTTGGCCCTTTAACCCTGCCTTGCCATTTATCAAGATAAGTCATAGAATCATGCGCATTAGAAATAGACCCTTTAGCCACTGTGCCTGTCACTGCCATCGAGGATCTATCTATACTATTTCCGCTTCCCAGCACTCAGCCCGCACTCTTCTTTGCCGTGACATTTCAAACGTTCATCTGAATACTTAAAGTTATACAGCAGAGAAACTGGCCCATGCCAACCAAGATGTCTTATCCAAACTAGTCCCATTTGCCAGTGTTTGGCCTATAACCTTCCATACCTTTCAATGCATGTAGCTGTCCGACTGTCTTTGAAAAGTTGTTATTGTACCTGCCTTTGGCAGCTTGTTCCACATAGAGAGCACCGTTTGTGTAAAAAAAATGTTGCCCTTCAAGTTCCTATTAAATCTTTCCCTTCTCACCTTAAACCTATGCCTTCTATTTCCTCAACCCTGGGAAAAAGACTGAGTGCATTCACCCTATCTATGCCCCTCATGATTTTATACACCTCTATATGATCACCTCTTATTCTCCTACACTCCAAGGAACAAAGTCCTAGGTTGTCCAACCTCTTCCTGTAACTTAGTCCCTCAAGTCCTGGCAACATCCCTGTAAATATTTTCTGCACTCTTTCCAGTTCAATAACATCTTTCCTATAGCAGGGCGACCAAAACGGAATATAATACTTCAAGTGCGGCCTCACCAGCGCCCTGTACAACCGCACCATGACCTCCCAATTTTTATACTCAGTGCCCTGATTTATGAAGGCCATTGTGCCAAAAGCCTTCTTCACCACCCTGACAACCTGTGACTCCACTTTCAGGGAACCATGTACTTGTACTCCAACACTCCCAGGGCCCTATTGTTCACTGTGAAAGCCCTATCTGGATTTGACTTTCCTATGCTCATGAACATCTCTGCTTTCTACCCAATATACGCTTAATAATTTTGCATTTCTATACAATGTACCCCTTCAGCCTTCTTCCCTCGAAAGAAAACAACCCAGGCCATAGTCATAGAGCTACATAGCATAGAAAACAAGCCTTTTGGCCCAACTTATCCATGCCAACCAAGTTGCCTGAATGAGCTAGTCCCATTTGCCTGAATTTGGCCCATTTCCCTCTAAACCCTTCCTATCCATGTACCTGTCCAAATGTATTTTAAATGTCATAATTGTACCTGCCTCTACCATTTCCTCTGGCAGCACGTTCCATATACCCACCACCCTATAAAAAACCCCCTTGTGTCCCTTTTAAATCTTACCCCTCTCACTTTAAACCTATGCCCTCTGGTTTTGGTCTTCCCTACCCTGGGGAAAAGACTGTGGCTATTCACCTTATCTATGCCCCTCATGATTTTAGAAACCTCTATTAAAATCACTTCTAAGCCTCCTATGCTCCATGAAAAACACCCTAACCTATTCAGCCTATCCTTATAATTCAAATCCTCCAATCTTGGTAACATCCTTGGTAAATCTTTTTTGCACCCTATCCAGCTTGATGACATTCTACCTATAGCAGGGCTACCAGAACTGTACAGAGTACACCAAATATGGTCTTACCAATGTCTTGTACAGCTGCAATATGATGTCCCAACTCCTGTACTCCAAGCGTGCTAAGTGCCTTCATCAGTCAAGTGTATCACTTCACACTTATCCAGGTTGAACTCCATCTGCCACTTCTCTGCATTCTATCAATATCCTGTTGTAATCTACAGCAACGTTCTACACTATCCACAACACCACCAACCTTTGTATCATCAGCAAACTTACTAACCCACCCCTCCACATCCTCATCCAAGTCATTTATAAAAATCACAAAGAGCAGGGGTATCAGAACAGATCCCTGCAGAACACCACTGGTCACTGACCTCCAGGCAGAATATGCTCCATCTACCACCACCCGCTGTTTTCTATGGGTGAGCCAATTCTGAATCCACACAGCCAAGTTTCCCCTAGATCCCATGCCTCTTGATTTTCTGAATAAGCCTTCCATGAGGAACCTTATCAAACACCTTTCTAAAATCCATGTATGCCACATCCACTGCTCTACCTTCATCAATGTGCTTTGTCACATCCTCAAAGAATTCAATCAGACATGTGAGGCACGATCTGCCCCTCACAAAGCCATGCTGACTGTCCCTACTCGGCCTATGCTTCTCTAAATGCCCATAAATCCTGTCTCTAAGAATCTTCTGTAATTTGCCTACCACTGAAGTAAGACTGGTCTGTAATTCCCAGGGTTATCCCTACTCCCTTTATTAAACAAGGGAACAACATTTGCCATCATCCAATCATCTGGCACTACTCCTGTGACCAGTGAGGACGCAAAGATCGTTGCCAAAGGCACAGCAATCTCTTCCATAGCTTCCTGTAATAACCTTGGATGTATCCCGTCCGGCCCCATCAATATCATTCTGTAATAAAGACCACCTATCTCACTCTCAATAACAACACATTAAGCTTTCTGTCATCTGTGGAACTTGCTAATCAAAGCCCTACATTAACATACAGATTATCACGATACATAATGGACACCTAGGGTCCCAACACTGTTTTCTTTGGCATGCCACTGGCCTCTCATTCTCCAGGGATTTGATGGATGCAGACCATATGCAGGCAGATGTGCAGTTTAAATTGGCATCATGATTGGCATAGACATGTGCTAAAGGGCCTGTTCCTATGCTATTGAAGTTTTATACAGCTGTAACATGACTTGTCAACTTTTATACTCAGTGCCCTGAGCAATGAAGTCAAGCACACCTTATGCCTTCCTTACTACCTTATCCACTTGTGTTAGCACTTTCAGAGAGTTATGGTCTTGGATGCCAAGATCTCTCTGTACATCAATGCTCCAAGGGTCCTGCCATTTACTGTATACTTTCCTCTTCCATTTGACGTCCCAAAATATACCACCTCACACTTGTCCACATTCAACTGCATCTGTCATTTCTCTAGTCAAATTTCCAACTGATCAATATCCTTCTGTATCCTTTGACAACCTTCTACAATTCCACCGATTTTCACATCATCTACAAACTTGCTGATTAGCCTACTTACACTTTTGTCCAAATCATTTATATGTATCACAAATAACAGAGGTCACAGTACTGATTCTCGCAGAACACCACTGGTTACAGATCTCTTGTCAGAATAACTCCCCTCCACCACAGCCTTGTTCCATGGCCAAGCCAATTTTGAATCCAATTTACCAAGTCTCCATGAATTCCATGTGTCTTAATCTTCTGGATCAGCCTACCATGAGGCACTTTGTCAAAAGCTTTGCTCAAGTCCATGTGTATAACATCCACTGTCCTACCTTATCAATCATCTTTGTCACTTCCTCAAATACCTCCCAGCACAAAACCATGCTGACTATCCCTAATAATTCTATGCTTTTCCAATAATTACCACTGAAATAAGGCTCACTGGCCTATAATTTCCTGATTCATCTGTATTGCCCTTCTTAAAAAGAGAACAACGTTGGCTATTCTCCAGTCCTTTGGGATCTTGCCTGTGGCAAGATTTCTTTCAAGGCCACATCAATCTCCAATCTTCCCTCTCTCAATAACCTGGGATAGATCCCATCAGGCCCTGGGGACATGCACCTTAATGTTCTTAAAGAGCCCCAAGGCCTTCTCATTGATATCAACATGTCCTAGGATATCAGCATATCCTTCCCTGATCTTGCTATCCTCCATGTCCTTCCCCTTGGTTAATACTAATGCAAAGAGCTCATTTTCTTACCTCGCCAAGTTCCTCTGGCTCCATACACAAGTTCCATTCTTTATGCTTGATTGGTCCTATCCTCTCCCTAGTTGTTTTTCACATATGTATAAAATGCATGGGGATTCTCTTTAATCCTGCACACCAAGGGCATTCAATGGCCCCTTTTGTCCTTATTCCATGTTCACATTTGCTCCTGCTTCCTTTATATCCCTCGGAAGCCCTGTCCATAGAACCATAGAACCATACAGCACAAAACAGGCCCTTCGGCCCACCATGTTGTGCCGTCCATCAAACCACCCTCACACTGCCTAACCCTTTCCTCCCGCATATCCCCCCATCCCACACTCCTCCATACGCCTATCCAACAAGCTCTTGAACCTGTCCAATGTATCTGCCTCCACCACCACCCCAGGCAGTGCATTCCATGCCAACCACTCTCTGGGTGAAAAACCTCCCCCTGACATCTCCCCTGAACCTCCCACCCATAACCTTAAAGCCATGCCCTTTCGTCTTGAGCATTGGTGCCCTGGGAAGGAGGCGCTGACTGTCTACTCTATCTATTCCTCTCAATATTTTATATACCTCTATCGTGTCTCCTCTCATCCTCCTCCTTTCCAGTGAATAAAGCCCTAGCACCTTAAGCCTCTCCTCATATTCAATACTCTCTAAACCAGGCAGCATCCTGGTAAATCTCTTCTGCACCCTCTCCAACGCCTCCACATCCTTCCTATAATGAGGCAACCAGAACTGAACACAGTACTCTAAGTGTGGCCTAACTAGAGTTCTGTAAAGCTGCATCATCACCTCGCGGCTCTTAAACTCAATCCCGCGACTTATGAAAGCCAACATCCCATTGGCCTTCTTAACTGCTCTTTCCACCTGTGAGGCAACTTTCAATGAACTGTGAATTTTCTGCTTCCATTTTCAGCTTCCAAACCCTTAGTTTGACTTTTTGTCTAAATTTGCAAGATCTCTCACATTTTTCCTAAATACTACTCTGCATCCTGCCCCCCATTATTTTTAAATCCTGCCTGCTCTATCTGTTGTTTGATTCACCAATACAACATCAACAACCTGACTCAAGTGGAGTTTGTCCCAAATGAGTATTTTCTCCCCTACCCAGTACCGATTCCTGTGCCCCAAGAAACAAAACTCCCACCTCCTGCTCCAATCTTTGAACCATGCATCTACCTTTCCATTCTGCTTATCCCTGTGGCAATTAGTACTTGGCTCAGTTAACAATCCAGAAATTATCATTCTTGAGATTCTGCATTTTAACTTGGACCCTAAATCCTCAAACTCAACAGAATCTCATTAATTCTATCCACGTCCACCTATGTGGATTACAAGAATAGGATTCTCCTCAACTAGTTCTTTTCCAGTTTTGAGGAATTTTAAAAAAAATATATTTTCTTTCAAGGGATGTGGGTTTCACAGGCTGAGCCACCATTTAATTGCCCATTCCTAGTTGCCCCGAGAAGGTGGTAGCATCCTACTAGTTACCGATTACCAATCTGAAAATGATCAATTTATCTTGTTTTCTGTTAGATGGCTGTTCCCCTATCCATGCTAATATATCACCCCCCAACATCTTCTACAGTAACTTTTTATGTGCCACCTTACTAAATGTCTTCTGGAAATCTAAATACTCCACATATCCTGTTTTGTCTTTATCCACTTTGTTTGTTATATCATCAAAGAACTTTAGCAAATTTGACCGCATTATTTTCATTTTGTAGGACTATATTGACTCTGCTTGATTGTCTTATGATTTTCTAAATGACTTGGTATTATGTCCTCAATCGTGGATTCCATCATTTTTCCTATAACAGATGTTAGGCTACCTGGCCTTTAGTTTCCCACTTTCTGTCTCCCTCTTTCCTTTAACATTGATGTTGCAGTTGTAGTTTTCTAACTCTATAGGATCTCTCCAGAAGTCAGTGAATTTTGATAGATTACAATACACCCACTATATTTCAAGGTCAAAGTCGAGTTTATTGTCATATGCACAAGTACATATTTGCATCAGTGAAAAACTTACTCGCAGCAGTATCACAGGCACATAGCATCAGAGAAAATCATAAATTATACATGATTTTTACAAGAAAGGACACAATTAGAACAAAAAAGTTCATTGTAGTGCAAAGTGATCAAAGTGGTCATACTGTTGCTATACTAAGGTAGAAATTAGGGTTTGAGTGTTTGGTGACATGCCAAACCTCCTTAACCTTCTAAGGTAGTAAAGACGCTGGCACACCTTCCTTGTGATTGCAGGAATTTAAAGCTGCTGACCCCCTCCATTGCCGATCCACCAATGTAGACTGGCGCATGTCACCCTCCTTCCCCTGCCTGACGTCAACGATCAGCTCTTTCATTTTACTGACGTTGAGAGAGTGGTTGTTGTTGCGACAGCACTCAACTGGGTATCCTATCTGGATCCTCTATGCTGACTTGTCACCACCTGTGATTTGGCCAACAGCAGTGGTGTCATTGGTGAATTTGTATATGACATTGGAGCTATGCTTAGCTACACAGTCGTGTGAAGGGAGTAGAGCAGGGGGCTAAGCACACAGCCTTGAGGTGCACCTATTTTGATGGTCAGTGAGGAGAAGATGTTGTTACCAATCCTTACTGATTGAAGTCTGCTGATGAGGAAGTCAAGGATCCAGTTGCAGAGGGATCAGGCCCAGGTCTTGAAGCTTGATGATGAGGTTGGATGGGATGATTGTGTTGAACGCTGAGCTGTAGTCGATGAACAGTATTTCTCTATTTCTTATTATTACTTCACCAGTTTCATTTTCCAAGGGACCAAGGTTTTCTTTAACTGCTCTCTTTTATATGTGCATAGAAAGTCTTACTATCTGGTTTTACCTTTTTGCCATTTTACTCTCATACTGTAGCGGCTGCTACCGCGATGTGAAAGCAAGACACTAGTCAATGGGTTGCAGAACAAGAACTGGTTTATTTTCCCGCCTTCCGCGGGCCTTTTAAGACAGAATGTTCCCGCCCACCGAAAACGGAAATGACGTATACGCTACGTCATCAAAGCTTTCCTGTGCGCCGGTTCTCCCCGTCGCTCGGGGAAGACGAAGGCCCAACGCCATCTTGGGCCTCGCCGCTCCGACGACACGCGATCCGACCACCGAGCCGGTTCACTTGCTCAGACACTGAGTCGCTACACAAACCCCCCCCCCCCAAGAACCGGCGATACGGTCCCCAAGGACTATGTTAGCCGTTGCTTAGAAGGTCGGCCTCTGCGTCGCAGTGCTGGAACTTTGACTGGTTGTTGTAGATCTAAATGGGCCCGTTTGAAGCGGTCTGTCATGAAGACCTCTTCTTTGCCCCCAATGTCCAAAATAAAGGTGGACCCATTATTCCTGATGACCCGGAATGGCCCCTCATATGGTCGTTGCAACGGTGCCCGAGGTGTGCCCCTGCGGACAAAAACGAACTTACAGTCTCGTAGTTCCTTGGGCTCACAGGATGGGGCTTGACCATGCCGCGAAGTGGGAATCAGCGCCAAGTTGCCAAGCCTCTCGCGCAGTCTTTCCAGGACTGCCGTGGGTTGTTCCTCTGGGCCCCGAAGGGTGGGTATGAAATCCCCTGGGAGAACCAGGGGCGCCCCATACATGAGTTCAGCTGACGAAGCGTGGAGATCTTCCTTGGGGGCAGTGCGTATGCCGAGCAGGACCCAAGGCAGTTCATCGACCCAGTTAGGACCCTTCAGGCGGGCCATCAAAGCTGATTTTAGATGGCGGTGGAAACACTCCACCAACCCATTTGATTGAGGGTGGTAGGCCGTGGTGGTGTGCAGCTGCGTCCCTAGCATGTTCGCTAATGCAGACCAGAGGCTGGAGGTAAACTGGGTGCCCCTGTCTGAAGTGATGTGGGCCGGAACACTAAAACGTGAGATCCAAGTTGTGAGCAGCGCCTGGGCGCAGGAATCAGTCGTGATGTCAGATAGAGGGGTTGCCTCTGGCCACCTCATGAGCCGGTCAACAATGGTAAGGAGATACCGGGTTCCTCTTGAAACTGGCAGAGGACCAACGAGGTTGACGTGGATGTGGTCGAACCTTCTACGGGTAGGCTTGAACTGCTGTGGCGGGACCTTGGTGTGTCGTTGGATTTTTGATGTCTGGCAGTGCGGACAAGTCCTGGCCCACTCACGGACCTGTTTGCGCAGGCTACGCCAGACGAACTTGCTGGCGACCAGTTGGACAGTTGATCTGATGGACGGGTGCGCCAACCTGTGTATCGAGTCGAAAACGCGTTTCCGCCAGGCTGCAGGAACTATAAGGCGGGGTTGACCTGTTGCGATGTCGCAAAGGAGGGTCTGCTGACCTGGACTGACTAAGAAATCTTGGAGCTGCAGGCCCGAGACTGCAGTTCGGTAGCTGGGCAGCTCATCGTCGGCTTGCTGTGCGTCAGCCAGGGCCGTGTAGTCGACACCCAGGGACAGTGCGTCAGCAATGACATTGTCCTTTCCGGAGACATGTTGTATATCTGTTGTGAATTTGGAAATGTAGGACAAATGTCTCTGCTGACGAGCTGACCAGGGATCAGAGACTTCGGAGAAGGCGAAGGACAAAGGCTTATGGTCAGTGAAAGCAGTGAAAGGCCTGCCTTCTTAAAAGTACCAGAAATGCCAGACCACCAGATACAGTGCTAGAAGTTCCCGATCAAAAGCGCTGTATTTCAGTTCGGGTGGTCTAAGGTGCCTGCTGAAAAATGCCAAGGGTTGCCAACAGCCTTTGATTAGTTGTTCCAGTACCCCACCAACTGCGGTGTTGGATGCGTCCACCATGAGGGCGGTTGGGACGTCTGTCCTAGGGTGTACAAGCATAGTGGCGTCTGCCAGGGCGTCCTTGGCCTTAACGAAGGCAGCCGCAGCCTTGTCGTTCCAGGCGATGTTTTTGCCCTTACCAGCCATCAGCGAGAACAAAGGGCGCATGATACGGGCTGCTGCAGGGATGAACCGATGGTAAAAGTTAACCATCCCCAGGAATTCCTGCAGGCCTTTGACCGTGTTGGGATGGGCAAAATGGCGGATAGTGTCTACCTTGGCGGGTAGTGGTGTTGCTCTGTTGCTGGTGATTCTGTGGCTGAGGAAATCGATAGAGTCCATTCCGAATTGGCACTTGGCTGGGTTGATCGTGAGGCTGAAATCACGGAGACGGGAATACAATTGGCGGAGGTGGGAAAGGTGTTCTTGGCGGTCACGGCTGGCGATTAGTATGTCATCTAAGTAAATGAACATGAAATCCAGGTTTCGGCCTACTGCGTCCATCAGCCGCTGGAAAGTCTGCGCGGCGTTCTTAAGGCCGAACGGCATTTGAAGGAACTCGAAGGGGCTGAATGGGGTGATAATCGCAGTTTTGGGGACGTCATCCAGGTGGACTGGGATTTGGTGGTATCCCCAAACGAGGTCCACCTTGGAGAAGATGCAGGCCCCATGTAGGTTCGCCGCGGTCCTAGATGTGAGGGATGGGGTAGCGGTCCGGGGTGGTGGCGTCATTCAGCCTGCGGTAGTCGCCACAGGGCCTCCACCTGCCAGTGGCTTTGGGGACCATGTGCAGGGGCAAGGCCCAGGGGCTGCCTGACCTGAGAACGATCCCCAGCTCCTCCATGCGACGGAACTCTTCCTTTGCCAGGCGGAGCTTGTCTGGAGGTAGTCATTGTGCTCGGGCGTGAAGGGGTGGTCCTGTGGTAATGATGTGGTGCCACACCCCATGTTTGGGCATCGAATTTGTAAAATGAGGTGCCAAAACTGATGGGAACTCAGCTAGGAGCTTGGTGAACTCGTTGCCAGACAGGGAAACGGAGTCCAGGTGCGGGGCTGGTAGGCTGGCTTCTCCCATGAGGTAGGTTTGGAAAGTTCTGGAGTGCACTAGCCGCTTCCCTTGCAGGTCGACTAACAGGCTGTGGGCCCGAAGGAAATCGGCTCCTAGGAGTGGTCGGGCGACGGCGGCAAGGGTAAAGGTCCAGGTAAAACGGCTGCCGCCAGATTGTAATTGAAGTGTACGGGTACCGAAAGTCCGTATCATTGTGCTGTTTGCGGCATTGAGTACAAGACCTTGTTGCCTGTTACGAGTGTTGTGGCCGCTCGGGGGCAAAATACTGACCTCTGCTCCAGTATCGACGAGGAAACGCCGCCCGGACTGCTTGTCCCAAATGAATAGGAGGCTGTGTCGGCAGCCAGCCGTTGTAGCCATCAGCAGCGGCTGGCCCTGGCATTTCCCTGAAACTTGCAGGGTGGGCGACATCAACGGGCCTCCGCACCCCACCTCTGATGGTAGAAACACAGCTGGTCGCCAGTGTCGTCATCTGTGTTTATGGGGTGTGGTCGCTCGGTTGCTGGGACTGGTTTAGGAAAACGTTGGACTCACGGCCTGGTGATTTGGCCGACGGACGACCCACTCTCGCGTTTGGCCTTCCACAGGACAACTGCCCGGGCAGCTACTTCACATGGGTTGCTGAAATCGGTGTCAGCCAACAGCAGGTGAATGTCATCGGGTAGTTGTTCGAGGAAGGCCTGTTCGAACATTAGGCAGGGCTTGTGTCCCTCAGCCAATGCCAGCATCTCATTCATTAGGGTGGATGGGGATCTGTCCCCCAGGCCGTCGAGATGAAGCAGGTGGGCGGTGCGCTCACGACGGGAGAGGCCGAAGATCTGAATAAGAAGGTCTTTGAAAGCTGTGTACTTATCCTCCTCCGGAGGAGAGTGGATGAAGTCTCTGACCTGGGTGGCTGTCTCCTGGTCCAGAGAACTGACAACATGGTAATACCTTGTGGAGTCAGAGGTGATCTGCCGAAGGTGGAATTGTGCTTCAGCCTGGTTGAACCAGACGCTGGGATGAAGCGTCCAAAAGGTGGGCAGCATGAGTGCCACTGCGTTGGCTGCTGCGTTGTCATCCATTGTGTGGGTCCAAAATCCGTTTGGACAGTCGGGGTCACCAATGTAGCAGCTGCTACCGCGATGTGAAAGCAAGACACTAGTCGATGGGTTGCAGAACAAGAACTGGTTTATTTTCCCGCCTTCCACGGGCCTTTTAAGAGAGACTGTTCCCGCCCACCGAAAACGGAAATGACGTATATGCTACGTCATCAAACCTTTCCTGCGTGCGGGTTCTCCCCGTTGCTCGGGGAAGACGAAGGCCCAACGCCATCTTGGGCCTTGCCGCTCCAACGACGCGCGACCCGACCGCCGAGCCGGTTCGCTTGTTCGGACAGTGAGTTGCAAAGATACTTTATATTCCCTCTCTTTATTTTTTTTAGTCATCCATTGGTGGTTTCTAAAAATCTCCTAACCTCCTCCCCTACCACAACATTGTGTGCCCTTTTGTTCATCATTCTTAACTTTCTTACTGAAACATACCTTTGCTGAGATTTATGAAATATCTCTTTAGATGTCATCACTGTCAGATCTATTGTCTTGGAGAGACCATTTTGCCAGTCTATTTTAGCTAACCCTATCTTTATACCATTGTAATTGCCTTTATTTAAGTTTAGAGCACTATTTTCAGAGCCAAGTTTCTCACCCTCAAACTGAATTTGAAATTCTCCCATGCTGTGATTACTCTTTCTCACTATTAATTAATACCATCTCATTAGTCAATACCAGATCTAAATGATTACTCTTTCTCACTATGAATTCATCTCATCTCATTGGACAATACCAGATCTAAAATAGCTGGCTGTTACCTCTTATTTTCTTCTGAGACAGTCCACTGTAATTCAACATTGTTGGCTGGACAACACTGTACCCCAGGAGTAAAGGTTCATTTTGAGATTCTGGAAAACATTCTGTGCTACATCACTATAACTCTGAGCCGTGGTCTGCTTGAGCCATGTGTAACACTGCAACAACAGACTGATAATCTGAAATATCGAAGACCAGAGCCAAGGCATCAGCTAATAATCACTGGGAACGTTAGGAAAGTGAGAAGGACGTTGATTGTATTGTAATTGTTGGTAATATGCTTATCAGATGCCAGACTCCCCAGACAAACTCCATTCTATCATACTAGAGCTTACCAGGATTTCAAATTGACCGTGAAAGTGTACAACATCTTCACTGACTGTGGGATCCCCGGCCTTTAACCCCTCAAAATGGAGAGTGAGCATTTAGGATAGGATTGAGAACAGACACAACCTCCACAAAATCAGTAGCAAGAGCACAATCACTTCCAGAATCTCCACCCACACACTCAACACGCACTCCAGTTTTAAAGGGGATTGAATTAATAAAATGAAATTGGGAACATAAACAAGGGAAGCAATTGAGTTTAGGGGCAATTGCTTATTGGGAGAGAGTTCCGGCAGGACTAAAGAACTACGTGGTCTCCTCACATTGTACTTTCCAATTGCAGTTTAGTTAAAAAAAATCATTTTAACATTTTTAGTTGGCTGTCTTTTGCATTGTAGTCAGTAGAACTAGGGAGAATGTGTCTAATACCATTGTACCTGGTTAGCATTAGCATCCAAATGTGGCTTTCTAGTCTTGGACATCGTTTAACTGCTTTTGTTAAAGCTGCAGAATTCTGTTTTGTTAATGATTTGCAAGATTTACTGCAAATTGGATTACAAAAGCCTTGTGACTTCCTTTTCCAACAGAACAGCTGCCAGCCCCACTGATTATTCAGAGCCCCGTATTTATCGTGGATCGGGTTCAGCTGAGCTGCTTTATAAAAAGTAAAAAAATAAGCGGCATCATTTGGCGAAAAGATAACACCGAAATAGTGAATGATACGCATCACAGGCTAGAATATGATAGTAGCACGTTGTTTATTGATGATATGGAAATCACGGACTGTGGCTTGTATTCCTGCACAGTGATGAACAAGGTCAGCAAAAACAGCAACACGCACTTCCTCTCTGGCGACGGTAGGACTTCACAGCCTGCTACAATGTTTGTTCATGTAATTATGTTCTGCTTGATCTGCATTTACAGTCTGTTACAAAGTGTGTGATACACAGGATTATATCCTGATTGTCTCGGTAGATAATAAGATTTCTTGCACTATTTTTAAGCCTTTCAACATACACGAGTAGTATCACAATAACAGAGGAAGCTCAAAGGGCTCATGTAAATGCAGCAATGTTATTGCATCCTTGGTCTCGTAGAATCTGCAGCACAGGAGTCCACTTCCTTTCCTAGTATTAAAAACAGTGATATATCTAGTGAGGTGTAGCATAGGTACGTCTATAGAGCTTAATTTCAGTGAATACGTCTGTAGCTTTTCCAGTGTTTCAAGAGCTCTTGAATGATTAAGGTGGGGGTAAGTTCAAAGGAGATATGCAGGGCAAGTTTATTACACAGAGAGTGGTGGGTGCTTAGAATGCACTGTCATGGTGATAGTGGAGGCAAATATGATAGAGGTGTTTAAGAGACTCTTAAATAGGCAGATGAATGTGCAGAGAATCGAGGGATATGGACATTGTGTAGGCAGCAGGGATTAGTTTAGTTAGGCATTTAACTATTTGTTTAATTAGTTCGGCACAACATCATGGTCCGAAGGGCTTGTTCCTGTGCTGTACTGTTCTATGATTGCACATTTATTAAATGGAAATGAACTAGCAGAATATTAGCAATTGTGTCCAGTATAAATACAAAAAACACGGTGGTGCTGGAGGAACTCAGCAGGCCAGGCAGCCTCTGTGGGGGAAAAGCAGGTGGTCAGTGTTTCGGGTCAGGTCCCTTCTTTATGTCCTGAAGAAGGGTCCTGACCCGAAATGTGACTGCCTGCTTTTCTCTACGGATGCAGCCTGGCCTTCTGAGTTCCTCCAACATCATCATGTTTTTCATCTAGATTCCAGCATCTGCAGTCCTTTGTTTCTCTAGTAGAAATATGTTATCCACATTAAGCCACAGTACTTGTCTTATCATCATCCTTCATGTAAATCCTTCATTGGTTCAGAGAAGTTCATCAATATCTTCCAGAAAATTTAGTTTCTAATATAAATGAACACTTGGAGGTATAGTGGCTATCATTTCAGGGTTTCCATGTGGATATTCGATACACTATCAGGGCAGCCATAAGGCTGTGTAACCCAAGGGACCATTCATAGTCAACAGGAGATATTTTAAAGGTGACTAAAGAGGGTATTGTTTGAAACTTCTTTCTTTGTAGGCTACATTGTCTAATTTAGGTGTGAGTTATTACAATGAGTAATTACATGATTATTTACATGTACATTTGCACCAAGTGTACTGGTCTCATTGATTTCATCAAAATATATAATTCCTCTTCTAGTAGGAGGTATTGAAGTGGAACCATAACACAGTCATGGCAATGTGACGGAAATATCAGTGGTACTTACCACGAGCATTCCTCTGCAGATATCAAGCTTCCTAAGCTGCTGGTGAAAAACCGGATGGATCTCATTGTTTGTAAACACTCAACTTTAATTTCATCATTAAGCACAAGTAACACTTAGCAACCAGACTAAGTGAGTGTATAAGAATGTCAACACCACAGGTTACCTGAACACCACAGTCTTGGGACTTGAGATAATAGGAACAATCCTTCTGAAATGTCCTCTTTTTTTCGGGGAACGTGGCTTCCCTTCTATCAAAGTTGATGGAGTCCTCACTTGCATTTCCTTGATAGCTGTCTCACCCCCTTCCGCCCTCCCCCTGGTAGAACAGAGGTAAGAGATTCCCTGGTCCTCTCACTCTGCTAGCCTCTGCATCCAGGGAAGAGTGACTATAAATACAACTGGAACTGTAAGATACAAAATGCTGCAGTTGCTGGAAATATTAAATAAAATAAATTGCTGGAAAAACCCAGTAGATAAGGATGCATCTGTGTAGAGAAAAAAGCTGGATTAACATTACAGGTTGTTCAGAACTGGTGAGATCTAGAAAAGTAAGAGGCAAAGGACAGAGCAGTCAGAGTGTAAGTGGGGTGGTGTATTAAATTGACAACTAGTTGAAGCTCACAGATATCATTGCGAATTCAATGGATGTGATTCACAAACCGGCCATTTCATGAAACTTGAAGTCATAAAAACGTGGCCAGTAATGGATGGTTTTGAATTGCAAGCATTATTTATTATCATATCGGAATATAGAACGTAGAACAGTACAGCACAGAGACAGGCCCTTTGGCCCATGATGTCTGCACAGAACACAATGCTGAATTAAACTCAATATCTTCTGCTTATATATGATCTGTATCCCTCCATTCCCTGCACATTTATATGTCTGTCTAACAGCCTCTTGAATGCCACTATCATATCTGCTTTCAGCACTGCCCCTGGCAGCCCGATCCAGGCAGCTACCACTCTCTTGTTCCACACATCTCCCTTAAACTTGCCCCCTCTCACCTTAAATGTGTGTCCGCTAGTATTTGACATTTCTACCCTGGGAAAAAGATTCTGACTGTCTACCCTACTTATGCCTCTCATAATTTTATGAACTTCAATCATGTCTCCCTATATACCCCTGTGCTCCAGAGAAAAACAACTCAAGTTTGTCCAACCTCTCCATATAACATCTGCCCTCTAATCCAGTCAGCATCCCGGTAAACCTCCTATGCACCCTTTCCAATGCCTTCACATTCTTCCTGTAATGAGGCGACCAGAATCACACAAAATACTCCCAAATGCAACCTAACCAAAGTTTACATGACTTCCTCACTCTTACACTCAATGCCGACCAATGGAGGCAAGCATGCCATATGACTTCTTTACCACCCTATCTGCTTGTGTGGCTACTTTCAGGGAGCTATGGACTTGGACCCCAGGATCCCTCTGTACATTAATGCTGTTAAGGGTCTTGAGATTATTTGTAAACTTTTCCCTTATTTGACCCCCAAAATGCAACAGCTGGTAGTGATGGGCTACACACTGAGCTAGAAATAATGACACGCAGTCTGTAGGTTGCACTCGAGACTGGTTTATTCAGAACCTTGCCGTGCTGGCTTTAACCAGTTAAGTTCCCGCCCTCTCCGGGCAGCAGTGACGTCAGAGATGCGTCACCAAAACCTCTTCCCACGTGCGGGCTTTCTCCCCTCGCTGGTGAAGAAGGCGGCCCAGCGCCATTTTGTGGCTGGCCTCTCTGCCGACACGCGCGCCGTTTCCCGAGCCGGTTCACCTGCGTCGAAAGTGGGTTGCCACAAGCTCTCACTTGCTCAGATTAAACTCCATCTGCCATTTTTCAACCTGTATCTGTAACTGATCTCTCTCCTGCTGTATCCGTTGACAGCCCTCTACACTGTCCACAACTCCACCAACCTTTGTTGTCTGCAAGCTTACTAACCCACCCATCTGAAGTCAGTCGAGTTTATTGTCATGTGCACAGGTTCAATGAAAAACTTAACTTAGCAGCATCACGGGCACACAGCGTCAGACAAGCACCATTCACAAGAAAGAGCACAATTAGGACAAAATAAACAAAGTCCATTTTTATGCAAAATGGTCACAATGTTGCTATACTGTACTGAGTAGGGTTGTGCTGGTTTACATTATTTACATTTTTATCCAAGTCATTTGCAAAATAATAATGATGGAAAACACCCCTGAGCTGAACTTAAAATAAAAAATGAAAATTTAAAGCCCTGTTCATAATTTCCACCAATGATTTGTACACAAGAACATGTAACACGATGTCAGAATTTGAAAATGTTGCCAAAGTGGGGCAGTATGGCTCAAGGAAAGATCCAGAACAACCATCTAAACATAAAAGAAATGTCAGGCTGAACAGTGAAATGGAAAAGTAGCCCAAAATAAATTATTAAATGTGAGTTGCTGTTCTGGGTTAAGAAATTCAAATTTATTAGCTATGCTTTGGGAAAATGGAAACCAAACGGGGTGCAAGATCTCCATGTCTTGCCTGAATGGTGTTAAGCTTCTTAGTTGTTGTTAGAGCTACACTCATCCAGGTAAGTGAAGGATTTTCCATCACACTCTTGACTTGTTTCTTGTAGATGAAAGAAAGGCTTTGGGTTAGGGTTAGGCCAGGTGAATCACTTGCTGCATGAAACTCAGCTGCATTTATGTAGCTGGTTCACTTGTGTTTCCAGTGAATGATGACCCCTGGGGTATTAATAGTGGGTTGGGGATCTTGGTGATGGTAATATCAAAGGTAGGTGGTTACATTCTCTTGCTTGGTCATTTTATGGCCTTTTCATGCATAAATATTATTTGCCACATCAGCTATGGCTGGATATTGTATAGATCTCAATTTATGCAGGTACAGCCTGCTTCATTTGCTGACGTGTTCTAATAGAATCTTTCTTATTTCTGACCTTGTAAGGAACAAAGATTATTCCTGAACCATTCATGAAGTGGCTGAGGGTGGTTGGACCTTGAACCCTGCCCTGTGGAACTTCTGTACTGGAGTTCAATCATGGTCTGAATCATTGAGTTATTTCTGATCACGGGCTACATGCAATGTTTGTTGGACAATGAGGTAAATTGAGACTATTTTGTGTTTCAGGGAATCTGTTTATTCATGAAGACACCCTTGTCGGCTCAATTATAGCATTGGTTAGCACTGTAACATCCTTTACTGCATCAGCCTTCATAGTCTATGCCCTGGAGAAGGATCAAGGTAACAGACTTGACTTTGTTTAGAATATTGAGGTGCTGGTTTAAAGACGCTGCATATCTACATTGTGAAATTCCAAGCCTCTAATTTCTTGGAATTCTCGAAGTATATTTTTGCTTTCATCTGTTTCCATTACAGTTAAAATATACTGGCTTCAGGTGACTTCAGCGATTCTGGTATTTCACGGACTGTCCTTAATCTGTCAGCTAATTTCATTTGTAATCTTTAACATCAATACAGGTATGTGATCTGATCAAATTCATCCTTCACCCATGCTTCTGAGCAGCAGCTCCTATTCTGCCTGATCATACAATGTATACTGTACATTGAAAAAGCAAAATTACTCCCAGGAGCAAAGACTAACAGAGTAGTTTTTAGCTGCAGTGTTATAACGTTGAAAACAAGTAGCCTTTCGTCTCCTATTTATTTGGATAAACATCAAAAATTCATTAATTGAACCTGGGAAACTAAATTTATATGAGCATCTGAATCAAAGCATGTGTTGTGTCCGCAGAATATGGACAATGGTGACTGAGGAGGGACTTTGGCGAATGCAATGGAATTTTAAAAAAAACTGCATAGATTAAATAACAATTAAAACAAGGAAGATGAGGTGTTACAACTGAACCAAAAGGATAAAGCGACTCACTGAGGAGCAGACGGGAAAGTCAAAGTTGAGTTTATTGTCATGTGCACAAGTACATGTATGCAGCAGCACCACAGGCACATAGCATCAAATACACAATGTTCACAGGAAAAACATAGATTAAACATAAATTATACAGAGTTTTTAACAGGAAAAACTTCGAACAAAAAGTCCATTGTAGTGCAAAGTGATCATAGTGTTGCTATACTGAGGTAGTGATTCTGGTTGTGCAGGCTGGTTCAATAACTGAATGGTTGAAGGGAAGTAGCTGTTCTTGAATCTGGTGGTGTGGGACTTCAGGCTTTTGTACCTCTTGCCCAACAGTAGCTGCGAGCAGATGACATGATGATGGTGGGGATCTTTGATGATAGATGTTGCCTTCTTGAGGAAGCGCCTCCTGTAGATACTACTGATGGTGTGGAGGCATGTGCCCATGATGCATTGGGCAGAATCCACTAATCTCTACAACTTCTTACATTCCTGTGCATTTGAATTACTGTACCAGACAATGATGCAACCAGTAAGGATACTGTCAATAGTCCATCTGCAGAAGTTTGTTAGAGTGTTCGGTGTTAGAGTGCTGAACCTCCCTAAGTTGCTAAGAAAGTAAAGACGCTGGCACGCCTTCCTTGTGATTGCATCTATGTGCTGGGCTCAGGAAGCAGAGAGTGTTATAGACAGGAGTTTCAGGGAGTATGGTCACACCAGTAAGGTAAATAGGTAATTGTCAGGAGGGGCAGGCACTTAGTGCAGGATTCCCCTGTGGCTGTCCCACTCTCACACAAGTATGCCTTTTTGGATAGTGTCGATGTGGGTGGGGAGGAGGAATGGCCTCACAGGAAAATCACAGCAGCAGCCAGATCAGTGGCACCACAACTGGCTTGTTGTACAGCAGAGTAAGGCAAAGTCTAGGCGAGCAATAGTCGTAGGGCACTCTTTAAAGGGGCAGAAACAGGAGCTTCTGTGGCCACAAGCGAAACTCCAGGATGGTGCGTTGCCTCCCAGGTGCCAGGGTTAAGGATATCTCTGAGTGGGCAAAGGAAATTCTTAAAGGGGAGCGTGAGCAGCCAGTGATCATGGTTCATATTAGTTCTAATGACATAGGCTGGAAGAGAGATGAGGTCCTAAAAGCCTAGTTTGGCAGGGGGTTGGGAACCAGAGCACCAGGTCAGTAAGTGGAGGGATTTAGAAGAAAGTGGATGTCATGACCAGTAAGTCTTTAAGGAAGGGTGTGCAGGGACAAGGTAATAGACATGATGGGATGGGAGGTTGAAGTGTGTTTATTTTAATGCTAGGAGTATTAAGAGTAAGGGAGATGAACTTCGAGCAGGGATCAGTACATCGAACTATGTTGTTGTGGCTAATACAGAGACTTGGTTGTGAGAGGGACAGGATTGGATGTTTAATGTTCCAAGGTTTTGATGTTTTAGAAAAGATAGAAAGGGAGATAAAGTGGGGTGGGGGGGGGAGGGGAGGGGAGGGAGTTTCACTATTAATTACGGACAACATCACAGCTGCACTCAGTGCAGACATAATAGAGGGCTCATCCACCAAGTCTATATGGGTAGAATTCAAAAATGAGAAAGGTGCAATCACTCTGATGGAATTATACTAGAGAACGCACCCCCCACCCCTCCAGTAGCCACCGGGACATTGAGAAACAGATATCCCAACAGATTAGGGAAGGGTTCAAAAACAACATGGTTGTTGTCATGGGTGACTTCAATCTCCCCAATATAGACTTCCCCAACATAGACTCCTTCGTGCAAGAGGTGTTAGATGGGTCAGAATTTGTTAGATGCATCCAAGAGGGTTTCTTAAACCATATGTAGATAGTCCAAATAGAGGAGGGGCCATACTGGACCTGGTGCTGGGAAATGAACTTGGCCAGGTGACTGACCTTTCAGTGGGAGAACATTTAGGAAACAGTGATCCCAACTCCATAAGATAGTTATAACTAAGGATAAGTGTAGACCTTGTGGGAGAGTACTAAATTGGGGCACAGCAAACTACAAGAGTTAATTGGGCGGGAACTAAGGAGAGTTAATTGGGAATAGCTGTTTCTGGGCTAGTCCACATCTGACATGTGGAGGATGTTTAAAGACCAACTGCATAAAATACAGGACAGGTATGTTCCAGTAAGAAGGAAGGACAAGGATGGGAAGGTAAGGGATCCTTGGGTTACGAGAGGGGTGGTGAATTTAGTCAAGAAGAAAATGGAAGCTAAAATCAAACAGGGCTTTTGAGGATTATAAAGAAACTAGAAAAGAACTCAAGAAGAGAATTAGGAAGGGCCATGAAAAGTCCTTGGTAAGTAGGATTAAATAGAATCCCAAGGCATTTTACACCTACATTAAGAGCAAGAGGATAGCTAGGGAGAGGGTAGGACCACTCAAGGGTAAAGGAGGGAATATGTGCTTGGAGGCAGAGGATATGGGTGAGGTCCTAAATGAGTACTTGTATCAGTATTTACCAAGGAGGTGGATGTGGATGATAGTGAGATCAGTGTGGAGTTTGCTAATATGCTGGGATGTTTTGAGATTAAGGAAGAGTTGGGTCTTTTGAAGAACATTAAGGTGGATAAGTCCCCAGAGCCTGATGAGATATACCCCAATTTATTGAGAGAGGCTAGAGATGAGATGGGTGGGTCCATGACCAAGATCTTCATATTCTCTCTAGCTGCAGGCGAGGTCTCAGAGGACTGGTGAATAACGAATGTTGTTCTATTGTTTAAGAAGGGAAAGGAGGATAATCCTGGGAGCAAAAGACCAATGAATCTCACGTCAGTGGTAGGGAAGCTATTGGAGAGGATTCTTAGGGATAAGATTTATGAGCATTTGGAGAGCCGTGGCTTAATTAGGGACAGTCAGCATGGCTTTGTGCAGATAATTGAATGTAAAAGCAACAGGGTAATTGTAGTGGATGACATTACTTTCCCTAGTATTGACTAGGGAGTCCCTAAGTGCCAGAGGCTTAGGTGGGACAGAATTTGTTTAGTGCATCCAGGAGTGTTTCTTGACACAATATGTTGATCATTCAAAGAGGGAACTGGCCATACTAGACCTTGTGTTGGGAATTGAGCCTGGCCAGATAATCAGAATTTCAGTGGGAGAGCATTTTGGGAACAGTAATCATAACTCCCTAAGTTTTCAGATAGTTATGGATAAGGATATGACTGGACCTGTGGGGATGGGAGAGATGGGGGCGCGAGTGCTAAATTGGGGAAAGGCTAATTACAATAGTATTAGGCAGGAGCTGAGGAGAGTAGGTTGGGAGCAGATGTTATTGGGCAAGTTCACATCTGACATGTGGGTGTTATTTAAAGGCCAGTTGGTCAGAATTCAGTGCCAACATGTTCTTGTGAGGAAGGAAGACAGGGTTGGCAAGTTTCAGGAACCAAGCCAATTGTGGATCCAATTTACCAACTCGCTGTGGATCCAATGTGACTTAATCTTTTGGATTAGCCTACCAGGAGGGACCTTGTCAAATACGTTACTGATAACATCCATTGCCCTGCCTTCACAAATTATCTTCATCTCCTCAAAAACACTCAATCATATTTGTGAGATAGGGTGTCCCCCACGCAAAGTCATGCTGACTCCCTGTAATAAGTCCTTGCTTTTCCAAATGCAAGTACTGTAAATCCTGACCCTAAGAATCTTCTCCAATAATGTCCATACCACTTCATCAATGACTTTCTTTTCCTTATAAGGTCGAAGTGGCAATGTTTTCTGATGATTGTACAATTTTTAACTCCATTTGTTGTTCCTCAAAAAATGAAGCAGCCTCTGCAGTGTGCAGCTAGGCCCAGATATTTGGGTGTAGGCCACATTCATACCACAGTAGTACCAGACAATGAACATTTCTGACGAGGAGGAGACTACCTTTGACATTCATGGCAATACCATCATTGTGTATACCATGATCAGCATCCTAGGCAATCTCCGCTGACCAGAAGCTCAAATGGACCAGCTGTATAAATATTGCAACTATGAGAGCTGGATGTGCCATGAGGAGTGACTTCCTTCCTGATGCAGCAAAGAGATTCTACCACCTGTAAGGCACAAATCAGGAGTATTATCAAATACTGATCATTTGCATATATAAGTGCAGATCTACCAACTCTCAAAGCTTGACGCCATCCCAGGACAAACCAGCTCACTTGAACACCACCCCATCCATCAGCCTCAATATTCAAATGCTTCACTACTCGTATATCATCTACCAAATATACTGCAGTCACTCACTTAGGCTACTCCAATCTCACCTCCCAAATCTATGGCCTTGACACCCAAACAGAAAAGGGCTTCACGAGCACGGAGACACCACCATCGCTTTTGTTTTCCCCTTTGAAATGACCCATCACCGTGACTTGGAAATATTTTGCTGCTCCTTCACTATCACGTAATCCTGGGACTCCCAGTGATGCTGTAAGGGTGCCTTCACCAGAAGAACTGCAGCAGTTCAAAAAGATGTCTTACCACCACCTTTAGGGATGGGCTCATGAATGCTGGCCTTGCCAGGAATGTCTTTTCTCTAAAAGTAATTTAAAAAAAAAAATTCCCAGAAAAGCAGTCAGCCTGAGGATTGGGAACATTTCAGAATTCAGCAATGAGCCAATGTGGTGATGTGGAAGTAGAAAATAGAGTATAACAGTATTCCTGCAAAAATCAGAAACAGGCTGTAAAAACTTGAGTAGGTGCAGAAGAACAAAGAAAATGCCAAAAGTTAGTTTCAGAAACTGACTGGGGAACTTAATATCGGGAACTAAAATTTAACAATTGAAATTAAACAAATGATTTGTTTGTTTTTACGGACAAGGACATGGAAAACCGTCTAAAATAAAGGAGAGTTACTGGCCCAGAGTGAATTAAGTAAACCCTAAACTTGACTGGGGTCTTCACCACAGGCCATTCTGATTCTGTCTTTGGCCTGACCCATGAGTGGTACATTTTCATTCAGTAGGAGTCCCACAGTTGCTGGCACCCACTTAGCAAACCTATCTGGGTACCCTAGAATTATTAGACCACCATACCAGTCCGAATTGACTGAGCACCACCTACAGTGCCAGATGCTTCCTGTTAGAGTCAAGAATTGTAACTGAAACTTCCTGTCTAATCACAATCTGTGTCAGTCATGGTGTATACTAGCCACAACCAATTAGCAGGTGCTTGCTGCAGCAGTAACATTCCATACTAGTCAATACTTTTTCCTACACTCATCAATCACAAAGGACCTCATTATCTGGGACATGCCCTCTTCTCGTTACTATCATCAGCGAGGAGGTAGAGGAGCCTGAAGAACCACACTCAACGATTCAGAAACATCTTCACAAGATCACAAGACAAAAGAGAGAAGTAGGCCCTTCGGCCCATCGAATCTGCTCCATGAGTTAAACTAAAACTAATCCTATCTAGCCCCAATTTCTGGCCTTATCCCCATATCCCTTGATACCTTGACTAATTAGATATCCAGCAATCTCCTCCTTAAATGCCCCCAATGATCAGGCCTCCACAGCTGTATGTGGCAAAGAATTCCATAAATTCACTACCCTCTAGCTAAAGAAATTTCTCCTCATCTGTTTTAAACCAGTACCCTCTAATTCTAAGACTCTGCCCTCTAGTCCTGGACTCGCCCACCAAAGGAAACAGCTTGGCCACATCTACTCTGTCCAGTCCTTTCAACATTCTAAAAGTTTCTGAGGTCCCATCTCATTCTTCTGTACTCCAGTGTGTACAGTCCAAGAGCCGACAAAGGCTCATTGTATGTAAGCCCTTTCATTCCAGGAATCATCCTCGTAAATCTTTTCTGAATCCTCTCCAACATCAGTACATCCTTCCTAAGGTAAAGGGCCCAAAACTTCACACAGTATTCCAAATGAGGCCTCACCAGTGCCCCATAGAGCTTCATTGACACTTCCTTACTTTTATACATTATGCCTCCCAAAATGAATGCCAACATAGCATTCGCTTTTTTTTAATCGCAGATCCGACCTGGTGATTAACCTTTAGGGTATCCTGCACGAGGACCCCCAAGTCCCTTTGCACTTCTGTACTTTGAATTTTCTCCCCACCTAGATAATAATCTGCCCATTAAATTCTTTTTCCAAAGTGTACAACCGCACATTTCTCAACATTGAATCTCATCTGTCATTTCTTTGCCCATACTCCTAAACTATCTATGTCTCTCTGCAACCTTCCTGCTTCTTCAATACCCCCTACTCCTCCACCTATCTTGGTGTCATCTGCAAACTTAGCCACAAAACCATTTACTCCAGAATCCAAATCATTGATATACAATGTAAAAAGAAGCGGCCCCAACACCGACCCCTGCGGAACACCACTGGTAACCGGTAGCCAATCAGAACAGGATCCCTTTATTCCCACCCTTTTCTTTTTGCCTACCAGCCAATGCTCTACCCATTCTAATATCTTACCTGTAATTCCATGAGCTCTCATCTGATTAATCAGCCTCTTGTGCGGCACCTCGTTGAAGGCCTTTTGAAAGTCTAAATACACAACATCCACAGCCTCTCCCTTATCCATCCTACCTGAGATTTCCTCAAAAAAAACTCCAAAAGGTTGGTCAGGCAGGATCTTCCCTTCATGAAACCATGATGGCTTGGACCTATCTTGCCTTGCACCTCTAGGTATTCCATAACCTCATCCTTGAGGATTGATTCCAATAACTTCCCAACCACTGATGTCAGACTAATAGGTCTGTAATTTCCTCTATGCTGCCTCCCACCTTTCTTATACAGCGGAACTACATTTGCGACCCTCCAGTCCTCTGGAACCATGCCGGAGTTTATTGATACCTGGAAAATTATCGTCAATGCCTCCGCAATCTCTAAAGCCGCCTCCGCAATCTCTAAAGCCACCTCCTTCAGAACCTGAGGGTGCACTTCATCTGGTCCAGGAGACATCTGTCTTTAGTCCATTTAGCTTCCCGAGAACCTTCTCTCTAGTAATCTTGACCGAACTCAGTTCTATCCCCTGACTATCAGGTATATTGCTGATGTCCTCCACAGTGAAAACCGATGCAAAATACTCATTTAGCTCCTCTGCCATCTCTTGGTTATCCATTAAAATCTCTCCCGCACCGTTTTCAATTGGTCCTATGTCAACCTGTGTCTCTCTCTTATTCTTCATATTTTTAAAAAAAACTCTTAGTATCCTTTTGAATGTTATTTGCCAACTTCCTTTCATAATTCATCTTTCTTTCCTAATGACCTTCTTAGTTTCTTTCCGTAAGTTTTTAAAAGTTTCCCAGTCTTCTGTTTTCACACTAAAGAATTTTACTTCCTTGTATGCCCTCCCTTTTGCTTTTATTTTAGCCTCTCTCGTTATCCACATTTGTGCCATTTTTCCATTCATAACCTTTTTTCTTGGAATATATCTATCCTGCATTTTCCTTATTTCTTGTAGGAATTCCATCCATTTCTGCTCTGCCGTCCTTCCAACTAGCTTACTTTTCCAATCAATTTGGGCCAGTTCCTCCCTCATGCCACTGTAATTTCCTTTGTTCCACTGAAATATCAACACACCAGTTATCAGCTTCTCCTTTTCAAATTTGAAACTGAACTCAATCATATTGTGATTGCTGGTTCCTAATGGTTCCTTTACCTTCAGTTCCCTAATCACCTCCGGTTCGTTACATAGCACCCAATCCAAAACAGCCGATACCCTGGTGGGCTCATCAACAAGTTGCTCCAAAAAACCATCCTGTAGACATTCCACAAACTCGCTCTCCCAAGATCCACTGCCTTCCTGGCTTTCCCAATCCACCTTCATGTTAAAATCCCCCATAATTATCTTGATGTTGTCTTTCTGACACGCTTTTTCTATTTCTCACTGTAACTTATAGTCCACATCCCGCTGCTGTTAGGGGTCCTATATATAACTGCTATTATTGTCCTTTTACCCTTGCCATTTCTTAGCTCCACCCATAAGGATTCCACTTCTTCTGACCCTATGTCCCTTCTTTCTATTGATTTTATATAATTACTAACCATCAGGGCCACACCACCCCCTCTGCCTACCCACCTATCTTTCCTATATACTGTGTACCCCTGGACATTCAATTCCCAATCACATCTGTCATTAAGCCATGACTCTGTGATTGCCACAATGTCATATTTTTTAATCTGTAGCTGTGCCACTAGGTCATGCACTTTATTTCTAATGCTACGTGCATTTAAATATAGTACGTAGACCAGTATCTGCCACTGATTTTGCTGTATTTCTATTGTTCAGCAAATTATTCTGTCTTTTCACCTGCCTGTCCTTCTTACCATCTTCACTGTACACTGTCTTGGACTTGTTCCTATATAACTCTTCCTCTATCCTACCATCCTGGTTTCCTTCCCCTTGCCAAATTAGTTTAAACCCTCGCCAACAGCTACATTAAACATTCCCGCCAGGATATTGGACCCCTTGGAGTTCAGGTGTAACCCATCCTTTGTGAATAGGTCATACCTCTCCAAAAAAAGGTCCGAATGATCCAAGAATCTGAAGCCCTGCCCCCTGCACCAGTTACTCAGCCACACATTCATCTGCCTGATCTTGCTATTCTTACTTTCATTAGCACATGGCACAGGTAGTAATCCTGAGATTACTACCCTGGAGGTCCTGCTTCTCAACCTTCTTCCTAGCTCCTTGTAATCTTCCTTCAGGATCTCCTCTCTTTTTCTACCTTTGTCATTGGTACCTACATGTACCAAGACTTCTGGCTGATCACCCTCTCCCCTCATTCTGGACCCGGTCCGAGACATCCTGTACCCTGGCACCAGGGAGGCAACACTCCATCCGGGTATTGTCGGGTTCACAGAATCTCTTATCTGTTCCCCTCACTATGGAATCCCCAATAACCACTGCATTTCTCCTTGCCCGCTGGACCACAGCACCAGGCACGGTGCCAAAGTCCCATTTGCCATGGTCTTCTTCTGTCGGGTCATCCTCTCTAACAGAATCTAAAATGAGATACTGATTTTTGAGGGGGACCCCTCCACCGTCAGATTTCTGACGGGTCCATGAACCCATGAACACTACCCTGTTATTCCTTATTCTGCACTATTTATTTATTTTTTTAATTATAGTAATTTTATGTCTTTGCACTGTACTGCTGCCACAAAACAACAAATTTCATGTCATCTTACAGTGATAATAAATTTGATTCAGTAGCACGGCTTATTGCTGTCACAACCTTCAGCTCTCAGTATCTGTTGTCTTTGCTGTTTTGCTCTCAGTATCTGTCACATTCACTACCTGTCACATCCACTACCATCAGCACTTTTCACCTTTGCTGCCAGTTGCTGTCAATACCCATCACCGTCACTGCCCGTCGGTGTCGGCGCCCGTCGCCGTCACTGCCCGTCGGTGTCGGCGCCCGTCGCCGTCACTGCCCGTCGGTGTCGGCGCCCGTCGCCGTCACTGCCCGTCGGTGTCGGCGCCCGTCGCCGTCACTGCCCGTCGGTGTCGGCGCCCGTCGCCGTCACTGCCCGTCGGTGTCGGCGCCCGTCGCCGTCACTGCCCGTCGGTGTCGGCGCCCGTCGCCGTCACTGCCCGTCGGTGTCGGCGCCCGTCGCCGTCACTGCCCGTCGGTGTCGGCGCCCGTCGCCGTCACTGCCCGTCGGTGTCGGCGCCCGTCGCCGTCACTGCCCGTCGGTGTCGGCGCCCGTCGCCGTCACTGCCCGTCGGTGTCGGCGCCCGTCGCCGTCACTGCCCGTCGGTGTCGGCGCCCGTCGCCGTCACTGCATGTCGTCTTACCTGTTGCTGTCAGTGCCTGTTGTTATCAGTATCTGTTGCCCACAACTGCCTGTTGCTGTTTGTTTCTGTGGTCGTTGTTGCTTGTCACTGTCAGTACCTATCACTGCTGTTGTTCATTGTCATCACTGTCTGTCACTGCTCCTACCTGTCACCATCATTGTGTTCCCCATTAAGTAATCCTGCCCTATTGCTGCCACTCTCACCATCATAGTTTCACTGTCACCACCTCTACCTGTCATTGTCACTGCCTGTCACCATCATGGCTTGCAGAGTTTGTTGGTACTAGTGCTTTCGTAAGAAATGTGTAAGCCATTTCACACTTTGCAGCTTGCTAGTAACTAGTGCAGACTTAAAGTGTGATATTTGTCTTTGTTATGTTTTGATCTTTAAACTAAAGCAACAGGTAGAAGCGATCTTTTCCAGATATTACTGTGAGTGATATCACTGAGCCGTTTGTTTGGTCCTTTTTCCAGGATTTCCCATAGGATATCGAGTTAGTTCTGGAATCAGCTGCATCTACTGTTTAGCAACAGTTATCTATGTAATGGTTCTTTTTCTGCATCATCACTCTGAAGAGCCTTTATCATTCCTTTCCAATTACTGTAAGTTAAAGTAATTTAAGCTTGCGTCATTTTATTAACAGCTTAAATGGAGTTCATTCAACTGCCTCTTCAAAGCCTTTCACTCTAAGGTGATCTTGGTTAATACTGGGGAAGTTGAAATCCCCAACTATCACTACACTTCTCCTCTATCTCCCACTCACTACTTGAAGGTCAATAGTATATCCTAGTAAAGATCACCTGTTTTGTTTTGTTCTTGAGCTCTTCCCATATGTTTTTATTTGTTGGACCTTCTAGAATATCCTCCCTCCTTATAGTAAAGGTTTTGTTGATTAGTGTTACAATGCCACCTTCTCTTTTGCAGGAATACTGCACCCTGTCCTGCTTGAACATTCTGTATCTTGTCCCACCCAGCATTAAAATGCACATAATCCAGCCCAGCATTCCTCCCAGTTGCCTGCAGATTTACTCTTTCAATATTTGTCGGTTCTTCACTCCCTACTGTGCACCCGAGTCCCATTTCTCTGCCTGCTAGATTGACAGCTCTCTATACCTTCTTTCAGACGATGACTCCACCACCAAACATCAGGTTCTGTTTCCTAGACAGTCATGGACCTCATTTCCTCAGAAGTTCTTTCCTCTCTATAGTTTCCTTGCCCCATAAAGCCCACACCTACCTTCTGTACAGGACCTACAAGCAGGACTGCCCAGGCAGACCCTTTGTTTCAGCCTGCTCTTGCCCCACCAAGCTTATTTCTTCCTAGCTTCACTCCATTTTTTCTCCATGATCCAGTCCCCTCCCACTTCCTTCCCACTGATGCCCTCTGCCACTTTGATAGTTTCCTGGTCTCAGCTGGCTCATAAGATGATAAGAAATAGGAGCAGGAGTAGGCCATCTGACCCGTCATTCAATAAGATCATGGCTCATCTGGCCGTGGACTCAGATCCACCTACCTGCCTTTTCCCCATAACCCTTAATTCCCCACTGTGCAAAAATCTATCTAACTCTGTCTCAAATATATTTAATGAGGTAGCCTTTACTGCTTCCCTGGGCAGAGAATTCTACAGATTCGCTATTCTTTGGGAAAAGCAATTTCTCTTCATCTCCATCCTAAATCTACTCCCCTGAATCTTGAGGATATGTCCCCTGGTTCTAGTCTCACCTACCCGTGGAAACAATCTTCCTGCTTCTATCATCTTAACCATGGAGGTGCTATACCTCTACACCTTTAGCCCATACCATGATGGTCTGAGAGCCCTCTGCCTCTCCTTGAACAGAGTGTTTCCCCTCTGCCCCATAGGAGGTTAACTGATGTGCTAGACAAAGAAAACAGTCAAACCGAAGTTTAGATAAGATATTTATTTACTAGTCACATGTACACCGAAACACACATTAAAATGCATCTTTTTGCATTACTAAGAATATGCTGGGGGCAGCCCGCAAGTGTCGCCACTCTTCCAGCGCCAACATCGCAGGCTCACAACTCCTAACCTATACATCTTTGGGATGTGGGAGGAAACCGGAGCACCCGCTGTGTTTCGCACAACTGGATCTGTATTAATGGAGACCCTGTTGATGCTGGAACCTGGAGCACAAAACAAACTGCTGGAGGAACTCAGCAGGTCGAGCAGCATCTGTGGTGGAAAAGGAATTTTCAACATTTCGGGTCAAGACTTTGCATCAGGACTGATAGTAACAAAGATGCTGGAGGAACTCGGCGGGTCAGGCAGCATCTATGAAGGGAAATGGACAGTTGACATTTCAGGTTGAGGCCTTTCATATGGACTGAAAGATTCAGGAGAAGTAAAAACGTGAGGGGAAGGGGTGGAGCAAGAGCTGGCAAGTGGTAGGTGGATCCAGGTGAGGAGGGATGACAGGCAGATGGAGGAGGGAAGGGTGGAAAGAGTGACAAAGCTGGGAGGTGATAGGTGGAGGCAACAAAGGGCTGCGGATGGTGGAGTCTGATAGGAGAGGAAGGTGGAGAATGGAATCAAGTAAGAGAGGTGGGAGGGGAACCAATGGGAGGAGTGTGTGAGTGATAGGCAGACGGAGGGGTGGAGGAGGGGAAAGAAACAATGACAGGGACTGGGGTGGGCATAGGGAGAAATGGGTAGATCAGGAGGACAGGGAAAAGGGACAGAGGGAGCAGTTTATGTGAAATGGGAGAATTCAATGTTCATGCTGTTGGGTTGTAGACTACCCAGATGGAATAAGAGAGTCCAAAGCAAAGATAGCCAGTATAACGATAGAGGGATGGGTAAGACAGAGTAGGTGATAAGTTAAACAGGTGAGGTAGGGGATGATCTGAAACATCTTCAGTTCCTTTCCCCCACAGATGCTGCTTGACCCACTGAGTTCCTCCAGCAATTTGTTTATTCTCGATCTTATATGACCTCGCGTTTAATTCACTGTCCTAGTTTGCTACTCAATGCATTAAGTCACAAAACACACGACTCAAGTACTCCCACACGTGATACACTGGCTGGGCCCACTTTGTTGGAACCTATGCTTCTCTGAGTTCCAAACTCCAGTCCTCCTCCTGCGATAGTTGTTCCTGGGTTATCGCTGCTGATGCTTTCAATATTTCTTCTTTTACTTTAGTCTTTCAGAATACTGGGACTCCTTAAACCCCAACTTAGCTAATCAGACAAAGAAGCGTGGCATTGATTGCTCCTTATGTTTTTTTTAACAGGCCTTTGATAC
This sequence comes from Pristis pectinata, assembly GCF_009764475.1. Taxonomy (NCBI): domain Eukaryota; kingdom Metazoa; phylum Chordata; class Chondrichthyes; order Rhinopristiformes; family Pristidae; genus Pristis; species Pristis pectinata. Next base: position 128,653 of record NC_067438.1, on the reverse strand, counting down.
TGTGGGAGATGTTTCAGAGTTTCTCATCTCACTGCAACCAACTGGTCACTCTATTTGTGTTTTAATTTATTAGATCTCTGAGATGTTGAGCTAGGAACTACCACTGGGTTACTGAGGGGACTGAGTAACTGTTACTTGGATTTTAGTGAGGCGTTTGATAAGGTTCTTCATGGAAAGCTTATACAAAAAGTTAGGAGGCATGGGATCCAAGGAAACTTGGCTGTGTGGATTCAGAATTGGCTTGCTCATAGAAGACAGAGGGTGGTGGTAGATGGAGTGTATTCTGCCTGGAGATCGGTGACCAGTGGTGTTCCGCAGGGATGTGTTCTGGGACCTCTGCTCTTTGTGATTTTTATAAATGACTTGGATGAGGATGTCGAAGGGTGGGTTAGTAAGTTTGCTGATGATACAGTTTGGTGGTGTAGATAGTGTAGAAGGTTGCTGTAGATTACAACAGGATATTGATAGAATGCAGAGAAGTGGCAGATGGAGTTCAACCCGGATAAGTGTGAAGTGATACACTTCGGGAGATCGAATTTGAAGGTAGAATACAACGTTAGTGGCAGGACTCTTAGCAGTGTGGAGGAACAGAGAGATCTTGGGGTCCACGCCCATAGATCCCTCAAGGTTGTCATGCAGGTCAATAAGGTTGTTAAGATGGCGTCTGGTGTGTTGGCCTTCATTAGTCAGGGTATTGAGTTCAAGAGCCGCGAGGTGATGTTGCAGCTCTATAGAACTCTTGTTAGACCACACTTGGAGTATTGTGTTCGGTTCTGGTTGCCTCATTATAGGAAGGATGTGGAAGCTTTAGAGAGGGTGTAGAGGAGATTTACCAGGATGTTGCTTGAATTGAAGAGCATGTCTTTTGAGGATAGGTTGAATGAGCTAAAGCTTTTCTCTTTGTAGAGAAGGAGGATGAGAGGTGACTTGATAGAGGTGTACGAGATGATAAGAGGCATAGATCGAGTGGACAGTCAGAGACTTATTCCCAGAGTGACAAAGGCTAACATGAGGGTGCATAATTGGAGAAAGATATAGGGGGGATGTCAGGGATAAGTTTTTTTACACAGAGTGTGGTGGGTGCATGGAACACACTGCCAGCAGAGGTTGTTGGGGGCAGATACATAAGGGACATTTAAGAGACTCTTAGATAGACATGTGAATGATAGAGAAATGGGGAGCTATGTGGGAGGGAAGGATTAGATAGATCTTAGAGCCGGATAAAATGTTGGCACAACATTGTGGGCCGAAAGGCCTGTACTGTGCTGTTATGTTCTATTAACTCTCTTTTCTTCCATGTAGGTCTGAAAATAAAACAGTTCTTCCAGCTTTGTCCTATTGCAGTCTCTCCACCTGCATTCACAATGAAGATATCTCAAAGTTGCACTCATTGGTGGAAAAGGATGTCCACTCCCTGCATCAAGGCAGTTCAGTCTTAGAAAGCCCTGGAGCCTATGCACAACTTAATTCGTTCATTTTCTGATAATCTGCCAAAAGCACCTCCTCTTCGACATTAGTTGGTTCTTTTCAATACTGTCATAGGGATCCATTATCTCCACCTTAGTGACAGATGAGGAGTACATGGATGACGTGGACTGCTTTGGCTGATGAGCTGTTTGATTAATTTGATTAGTAGTGTGTGCTACCTAAACTCTATCCCTGAAACACAGGGACTGCCCCAACTTATGAAATCATATTCAGGAACAATGTAAAACAATTACATGCTAGGGAAAGGATTTAGTAGAATTAATGGGTTTAAGAAAAAATTGCCCAGGATGAGAAAGGTCCTCCAGGTCTCGAACTCAGATGTTACATTTACTCCCAAATTTTATTTACTCACAGGGAAAAGAAATATCTTTCTGGGAAGTGAAGTTTTTGCTGTGCTGATTGCCGGTCTGCCAGTTATCAAATCAAAGCAAAATAGTGAGTATCTCCAGAGTAGAAGGCAGTGATCCAGCAATATTGAGTTGTTCAAGAGACTATCGTATTACACAGGAAAAACCAGGATGCCATCATTACTACTATGACAATAGATTATGGTATCATTGAGTAAATAATTGAACCAACATTCTGGAGGTTTAGATCTGGACCTGAGGATTTAAATTCATATAATTCAGTTGTTTTTGGAGTGCGTGCGTGCGTGTTTGCTTCCTTGCACTTGAACATCAAGGGCAATATTTTCATAAATAAGGCAGCTTAGCCTGCCCAGCTAGGGTGTTATCTAATGTAACACTCTCAGCGGTGAGGAGGGATGATATGCAACAAAAATTAACAAATGAAGCAAATTTCAAGGAACGAGAAAGGGCCATCAGAGGAAAATAGAGTAGAGTCATAATAGTCTTTCAGCTAACCTAACAGTCAGTGTCAGAAAGGTACAGAGGATGCAGAAATCTTAAATGGCATTCAAGAGAACTTCTTAAATCAGTGCCAAGTAAGAGCAACTGTGGAAGGGACAGCTTTAGTAGGGAAACATTTTTAGATATTGTAATTATAATTCAGTTAAATTTAGCTTAGTTATTGCAAAGCATCAAAATGTTCCAGGAGAAAAAGTTCTCAAGGGGGTAAGGCAAATTTATTGCTGAATTATGATTTATCAAAAGTAGTGTAGAAATAATTAAATGAAAAATAATTAATATTATATCAGTGGGAGACTTTCAAAAGGAAATTGAGTTTAGACCAAATACATTCTGATCAAGGAGTGTATTTGGTAAAATAAGGTTAAATAAAAGTAATCAAAAGCTCAATTCTACAAAAAGACTAGGAGAAAATGAAGAGGTGAAATTTAAAGAAGTTAGGGATCCAGCAAAGGTGCATATTGGTAGGTGAAATGGAAGAAAACACACGTATGCTTTCTAGACACATTAAGAGGAATAATGAAGGAAGGAGTAGAGCATAAATTGTGGGGAGGGAGATGACGGTATCATTCTAAATGATTGCGCCAGTCACCAGAAAATAAAGAAACAATACAGGCACTGAGGTTGAGGAAGAAAAGTGATTGGTGGGAAGATTAGAGGGGATTAATAGTGGAATCTGGAAGTAAATGTCTGAAAGCATGGTGGAGGCAGAAACACTCAGCATATTTAAAAAGTATTTTGATGGTGACTGAGAGGACTAACCTACAGTCCCAAAATCAGGGATGTGGGAAAACCTGTTGGCCAGCACAGACAATAAGCCAAATGGCCACATTCTGTGTTAGAAGTTTCTATGTCGTTATAACTCCACGATTACTTATCTGTAACTGGCTATTGTACTTGTGATTACAGTTCAAAATTGTAGCTTTCACAACCATGCACTGTCTGTGAAAATTATCCTGATGGTGATTCTCTATGTCTGTGGTCTTGGATTGTTTGCCCTCTTTTACGCCAAGTTCTGTGAGTATCAGTCGCTGAAGTTTGTTGGAGCTGTACTAGAATTGCATTAATTATATATTTGCAGAATTTTGGTTATATAAGATTGTGCCAAGCTGTGAAATCCTGAAATTTGTATATGAATGTAAATTCTGTGTTTGGAATAGCTATAGGTAAAACTGTGGGAAAATTGAGGTTTAATGCCAGCCTCTTTCAGCTTTGTTTCCTTTAGACAGATTCCCAATAAAGGCTGGGAGGCTGGAGCACTGAAATAAGTCCTTGATGCATCCTTTATGCAGAAGCAGTAGGTGCCCTGAACTTTATTGTTGCCAATGCTTGGCTAACCATTGACATTTATAAGCAGTTGTAGTCTGAATTGCACAGTGCCTGTTAATATTGAATTTGTTTGATTTTCGAATATGTGTTGTGGGATATTTTGCTAGCCAGATCTACCACAGGTTCTCAGTGTATGATCATTCCATGATGCTTACTATCAAGACTTATTGTCCCACCATGTATTTGACAAGTAGCCCAGATTATCCAGAACTCTCTCAGGAAATACTGCATGTTTTTTCTGGTTTTGTAATCATCTTCAATCCCAAATTCGTGTTTTTGGACAAAAGATAAGGGGGATGTGAGGAAGAACATCTATCCGTATTCCAACGGTGGTTGGAACCTCGAATTCACCTGCTGTGAGAGGGTTGAAACAATGAACACCTTCAAAGGGAATGGAAGGGATAAAATGGGTGAGTGAGACTGATAGGATTGGCCCAGACTTGATGGACTGAATGGTCTCCTGTGCTGTGACCATTCCATTTTGTGACTTTCTGAGTTCCCAGGACTCTTCTGCTTTTTCAGCTTTTTCTCAGCTCTACCAATGTGACCTTGATCCACACGATAAGAGCATAAAAATGTGACAAACCTGGGTAGGAGGAGACCATTTGGTCCTTCATCTGCTTCTCCATTCAGCAAGATCATGGCTGATCTTCTACCTCAGTTCCATTTTCCTGCATGATCCCCAAATACAGAAATCTGTTGGGCTATTTTGTATGAACTAAATTACTGAGCCTCCACACTGCAGTGTAGACAATTTCAAAGATTTGTTACCCTCTGCATGAAATCATTTCTCCTTATTTCAGTCCTAATGGCCCAGCCCCTTTTTTTGAAACTGTAACCCCTGGTTGTAGACTTGTCAATCAGGGGAAACATCCTTTTTGCAATTTGTATTTGTACAATCCCTCTGAGATAGCAAAAATGCTAAAGGTAGTTCATAGTATTGTTATCAAACAAACTTTGACCCTGAGCCAGGTCTGGTGATATTAGGACAGATGATCAAAAGCTTTGTCAAAGAGATAGGTTTAAACCTGTGTTTTTAAAAAGTGAAAAAGTCAAAAGGAAAAGAGGATTAGGAAAAGAATTCAAGAGCTTCGGCCCTTGGTGGCTTGCATGGCTGCCAATGGTGGAGTGAATTAAAATCAGGATGATCAGAAAGTCAGATCTGAATGTGAGCAGATAATAGAGAATATGGAAAGGAGGGTGAGTCTTTTGGAGAACTTTGGAAGGTTGAACACTTTTAAATCAGAGCTTTGCTTAATAAGAGCCAGTTATGCCAAGGGTAATAAACAATTAGGCCTGAGTGTGATCTAGGACATAGGCAGAAGAGTTTTAGATATCTTTATGTTTACAAGAACTGAAGACATTACTTTGGTCTTTTCAATATTTAGTTGTGGGACCCTTCTGTTTATCCGGTTCTGGATGTTGGGCAATGTGGAGGGGTGAAGAGCAAGTTGGTGAGTTAGAGCTTTGGATTAGTGTGCATGTTTTCAGATGCTGTTGCTGAGGAGCAGCAGGCAACCAAGGAATAGCAGGAGTTAAAGGAGGGCACCAGAAATGATGGTGTGGCTGTGAGAAGAGAGGCCATTAGAGTGATTTTCTGGCTGTGACTGCAACTCGGGCGATCTAGTATGACCAGTGATCTGGCATCACCCATGACCCACATGACCTGGCTGTTGACACTTGTACCAAGCACTGTAGAGTAGCGAGGAATGATCTGGACATTCACAGTGAAGTGGATCTGGGTTGTACAGAATTTATTGATGATAATTGAATGTTTATGCTGCTTTAGTTTACAAACATAACCAGCCCATTGTCTTGTTGATAGATTTCAGAGGAGTTTAAGGGGAAAATGCTTGTACAAAGGAGCAGAAACATTTTCAACATTGTAATCTTTACATTCACAGCTTTTAAAATGCAAAGGAACTATGTCAGATTGAAAGAGGTTAAACGATTCAGACAAAGCAAAAATGAAGAACCTTAGCTCACAATTATAAGGTAAAGTACCAAAGTGTAAAATTAGAAAATGTAGGACCAAGGTATAATGTTAATCTTTAAAATAACGGAAATTATAGGAGAAAATGTCTGTTGTAAAATCACAGGGCAAAGCACCAGAGCATAACATATCATGGAGTTATGTGTTTCTGATCACTGTTTCATGTTAAATCCAGTCTCCTTTTCTCTATTCTACAGGAGCTGTTAAGATGATCTATCTGTTACATACTCATCGTTCACCTATGGAGTTGTATATTCAGTCTGGTACACCATGGTGTTGAATATCTTCACATTTATTCATTACGTGCACTGCACTGAAAACTTGTCATTTCATTCCTGAAGGAGACAAAGGTGATTATGTATCTAAATTTACGAGCCTGAGTGCTATTTTTCTTTGGTGAATTTAGTAATGTGTTACCTGTAACTACTTCACAAAATAAACTGTAAGCTTTACATAAATTGCTAATTTATATTGCTCTCTATCATCATGTGGCTTCTCTTCCTTCACTAATATTTCTTCTCTCATCTTGGTATTGGTTTTAGTTTATTATTGTCACTTGTACTGAAGAACAGTGAAAAACTTGTCTTTGTATACCCTTTGTACAGATCAATGCATTACACAGTGTATTGAGGTGGTACAGGGTAAAAACAATAACAGAATACAGAGTAAAGTGTCACAGCAACTGGGAAGTGCAGTACAGGTAGACAATAAGGTGCAAGGTCAAACAAGGTACATTGTGAGGTCAAGAGCCCATCTCATTGAATAAGGGAACCATTCAATAGTCTTATTGGTTTATTGCAATTATGTGGGAATTCTGGTGCAATAAAACAGCCAAGGAATTAAAGAGGTACTTTTGTCAAATTTACAGCTGTACACAGATTTGGGATGAAGAAATTCTGCAAAGATAAATCCAAGTTGTTGCATCTTGTAGATAAAAATTAATGCCATTGCAGAGCAGAATCCAGCAAAATGAAAGAATCAGTGAAGCTGGAAAGTGCTGTTTTTAAACTGCATCTTGAACAATAGTCAGCTCTCAGCAAGGAGGCCCAAGGGAACAAGGTCAGGAAATGTTGCATGAAGCCAGTAAATAGATCCAAATTATATGTTACTACACCAGAAGCAAAACAAGGGGAGAAGAAGAGAGTAGTCTTCGGCTACAGAACAATATTGATCAGTTGGTAAGATGCGCAGAGCAATGGCAAATGCAGTTTAAGTCTGAAAAGTGTGAGGTGATGCATTTTGGGAGAACTGTTGATCTGGAATATCAACAATGCACGCTAGACCGTTAAGAAAATGAGGAACAGGGGACTTTGGCAAACATGTTCAAGGATCCATGAAGGCAGCAGCATAGGTAGATATGAAGGTGAAGAAGGCATACGTGATACTTGCCTTCATTTACTGGGCAGAGAATATAAGAGCAGGGAGATTATGGTGAAACTATAAGTTATGGTACAATTATAAGATGTATGAGACATTGGTGAGGCTGTAGTTCTGGTCACCTACCTAAAGGAAAGATATCAATAAGCTTGAAAGAGTACAGAGAAAATTTACATGGACGTTGCTGGGACTTGAGGACCTGAGTTACAGGGAAAGGTTGAACCAGTTAGGACTTTATTCCCTGGAGCGCAGGAGAATGAGGGGAGATCTTATAGAAGTATGCAGAATTATGAAGGGTATAGACAGGGTGAATGTATGCAGGCTTCTTCCCCTCAGGTTGGGTGAGACTAGAACTAGTGTTCATAGGTTCAGGTTGAACGGTGAAATATTTAAGAGGAACCTGAGCGGGAACTACTTCACTCAGAGGGTGGTGCAAGTATGGAATGAGCTACCAGTGGAAGTGGTGAATGCAAGTTCAATTGTAACATTTGGATAGGTGCATGGATGGGAGAGGTATGGAGGGCTATGGTCCGGGTGCAGGTAGATGGGACTAGGCAGAAAACCAGGTCAGCATGGACTGGATGGGCTGAAGGGCCTGCTTCTGTGTTGTAGTGCTCTATGACTCTATATAAAAGATTGCTTAGGCCACAGCTGGTGTACTATGTGCAGTTCTGGTTGCACACGAAAGATGTTCATGCATCTATGCAAGGTAACGGGAGGGCAGTTTAAAAAGCAGACTGCCATATCCAGCGGGCAGTGGAGTGAGAGGGAGCAGAGTGGTTGGGCTTTGGCTCAACAGGCTTAGGTGCTAAAGGGGTGAGGAAAGGTAGGTGACTTGAGTAAAGGAAGGAGTATGAGTGCAGTTTCCTGTACTCGGTGTCAGATGTGGGAGTTCCCGGAGTCTCCCTACCTCTGGGAAGGCTACATCTGCACCTGGTGTGTCAAGCTGCAGCTCCTAAGGGACTGCATTAGGGAACTGGAGATGCAGCTCAATGACCTTCATCTGGTCAGGGAGGATGAGGAGGTGATAGAAAGGAGTTATAGGCAGGTGGTCACACCGAGGCCATGGGAGTCAGGCAAGTGGGTCAGATTCAGATACTAGAGAGTACCCCTGTGACTGTACCCCTTGACAATAAGTACTCCTGCTTGAGTGCTGTTGGGGGAGACAGCCTACCTGGGGGAAGCAACAGTGGCTGTGTCTCTGGCACAGAGTCCGGCCCTGTGGCTCAGAAGGGTAGGGAAGGAGAGAGGAGGGCAGTAGTGATGGGGGGGGTGGGGGGCGCAGACAGGCAATTCTGTGGATGCAGGAAAGAAACTCGGAAGGTAGTTTTCCTCCCAGGTGCCAGGGTCCAGGATGTTTCAGATCGTGTCTAAAATATCCTGCAGAGGGAGGGAGAACAGCCAGAGGTCGTGGTACATATTGGCACCAACGACATAGGTAGGGAAAGGAATGAGGTCCTGAAAAAAGACTATAGGGAGTGAGGAAGAAGTTGAGAAGCAGGACCTCAAAGGTAGTAGTTTCAGGATTACTGCTTGTGCCAAGTGACAGTGGGTATAGGAATAGAAATGAGAAGGAGGTTAAATGCGTTGCTGAGGGATTGGAGTAAGGAGCAGGGATTCAGATTTCTGGATCATTGGGACCTCTTTTGGGGCAGGTATGACCTGTACAAAGAGGACGGGTTGCACTTGAATCCTAGGAGGACCAATATCCTGGCAGGGAGGTTTGTTAAGGCTACAGGGGAGAGTTTAAACTAGAATTGTTGGGGGGTGGGATCTGAACTGGAGAGACTGGGGAAGAGGTGTTTGGCTCTCAAATAGAGAAAGCTTGTAGTCGGTACGAGAGGGAGGACAGGCAGGTGATAGAGAAGGGACGTGCTCAGACCGGTTTGAGATGTGTCTATTTTAATGCATTGTGAACAAGGCAGATGAGCGTAGAGCTTGGATAAATACGGAGCTACGATGTGGTGGCCATTACAGAGACTTGGATGGCTCAGGGACTGGAATGGTTACTTCAAGTGCTGGGTTTTAGCTGTTTCAGAAAGGACAGGGAGAGAGGCAAAAGAGGTGGGGAAGTGGAACTGTTGATCAGAGATAGTGTCACGGCTGCAGAAAAGGTGGATGTCATGGAGGGACTGTCTACAGAGTCTCTGTGGATGGAGGTTAGGAACAGGAAGGGGTCAATAACTTTACTGGGTGTTTTTTTATAGGCTGCCCAATAGTAACAAGGATATTGAGGAGCAGATAAGGAAGCAGATCCTAGAAAGCTGTGATAATAACAGAGTTGTTGTGATGGGAGATTTTAATTTCCCAAACATCGATTGGCATCTCCAGACAGGGAGGGGTTTAGATGGGGTGGAGTTTAAGTGTGTTCAGGAAGGATTCTTGACACAATATGTAGATAGGCCTACAAGAGGAGAGGCTGTGCTTGATTTGGTATTGGGAAATGAACCTGGTCAGGTGTCAGATCTCTCAGTGGGTGAGCATTTTGGAGATAGTAATCATAATTCTATCTCCTTTACAGTAGCATTGGAGAGAGATAGGAACAGACAGACTAGAAAGGCATTTACTTGGAGTAAAGGGAATTATGAGGCTCTCAGGCAGGAAAATGGAAGATTAAATTGGGAATAGATGTTCTCAGGAAAAATTATGGAAGAAAGGTGGCAAATATTCAGGGGATATTTGTGTGGAGTTCTGCATAGACATGTTCCAATGAGACAGGGGAGTCGAGAGGATACAGGAACCGTGCTGTACGAAGGCTATAATAAACTAGTCAAAAGGAAAAGAAAAGCTTACAAAAGGTTCAGGGAGCTAGGTATGTTAGAGATCTGGAAGAGTATAAGGCTAACAGGAAGGAGCTTAAGAAGGAAATTAGGAGAGCCAGGAGGGAACATGAGAAGGCCTTGGCGGGCAGGATTAAGCAAAACCCCAAGGTATTCTACAGGTATGTGAAGAGCAAGTGGATAAAATGCGAAAGAATAGGGCCTATCAAGTGCAGCCGTGGGAAGTGTGTATGGATCCGGAAGAAATAGCAGAGGTACTGAATGAATACTTTACATCAGTATTCACTACGGGAAAAGATCTGGGGGATTGTAATGAGGACTAGCAGCAGCTGAAAAGCTTGAGCATGTAGATGTTAGGAAGAGGAGGTGCTGAAACTTTTGGGAAAGCATCGTTGGATAAGTCGCCGGGAACCAGATGAGATGTACCCCAGGCTGCTGTGGGAGGTGAGGGAAGAGATTGCAGAGCCTCTGACGATGATCTTTGCATCATGAATGGAGACGGGAGAGGTTTCCAGAAGATTGGAGGGTTGCGGATGTTGTTCCCTTATTCAAGAAAGTAGAGATAGCCCAGGAAATTATAGACAAGTGAGTCTTACCTCAGTGGTTGGTAAGCTGATGGAGAAGATCCTGAGAGGCAGGATTTATGAACATTTTGGTAGGTATAATATGATTAGTAATAGCATGGCTTGTCAAGGGCAGGTCCTGCCTTATGAGCCTGATTGAATTTTTTGAGGATGTGACTAAACACATCGATGAAGGGAGAGTAGTAGATGTAGTGTATATGGATTTAGGCAAGGCATTCAATAAGGTACCCCATGCAAGGCTTAGTGAGAAAGTAAGGAGGCATGGGATCCAAGAGGACATTGCAATGTGGATCCAGAACTGGCTTGCCCACAGAAGGTAAAGAGTGGTTGTTGAAGGGTCGTATTCTGCATGGAGGTCGGTGATCAGTGGTGTACCTCAGGGATCTGTTCTGGGACTCTTACTCTTTGTGATTTTTATAAACGACCTGGATGAGGAAGTGGAGGGATGGGTTAGTAAGTTTGCGAATGACACAAAGGTTGGATATGTTGTGGATAGTATAGGGGGCTGTCAGAGGTTACAGCGGGACATTTATAGGATGCAATGTTGGTCTGAGAAGTGGCAATATTCAGTTCAACCCAGATAAGTGTGAAGTAGTTCATTTTGGTAGGTCAAATATGATGGCAAAATATAGTATTAATGGTAGGACTCTTGGAAGTGTGGAGGATCAGAGGGATCTTGGGGTCCGAGTCCATAGGACGCTCAAAGCAGCTGCACAGGTTGACTCTGTGGTTAAGAAGGCATATGGTGTATTGTCCTTCATCAATTGGGGAATTGAATTTAGGAGCCGAGAGGTATTGTTGCAACTATATAGGACCCTGGTCAGACCCCACTTGGAGTACTGTTCTCAGTTCTGGTCACCTCACTACAGGAAGGATGTGGAAGCCATAGAAAGGGTGCAGAGGAGATCTACAAGGATGCTGCCTGGAATGCGGAGCATGCCTTATGAAAGCAGGTTGAGGGAACTCGGCCTTTTCTCCTTGGAGTGACAAGAGGATGAGGGGGGACCTGATAGAGGTATATAAGATGATGAGAGGCATTGATCGGGTGGATAGTCAGAGGCTTTTCCCCAGGGCCAAAATGGTGGCCACAAGAGGACATAGGTTTAAGGTGCTGGGGAGTAGGTATAGAGGAGATATTGGGGTAATGTTTTTTTAGAGAGTGGTGAGTGCGTGGAATGGGCTGCCGGCAACGGTGGTGGAGGCGGATATGATAGGGTCTTTTAAGAGACTGTTGGATAGGTACATGGAGCTGAGTAAAATAGAAGGCTATGGGTAAGCCTAGTAATTTCTAGGGTAGGGACATGTTTGGCACAGCTTTGTGGGCCAAAGGGCCTGAATTGTGCTGTAGGTTTTCTATGTTTCTATGCAGAGGAGATTCATCTAATAGGATCTGCTCTTTCCTGTGTTATCCTTTTTCCTTTCACAATTAGTCATCATGCTGATGTTTTTTCATGCATCTTCTATGACTTATTAACTTTTTGCATTTCCACAGGTTACCTCCCTCCAGGCTTTCTGCAGTATTGAAAGAGGGGAATTCTGCAGTAGGGGAATTCTGAAAGGGTCTACCTTTGCTTAGCTTTTTCCCATCCACTTTTGCTAAACCTTATCAGTATGGTAAATTTGATCTCATTTTAATTTTAATCATTTTATTTCTAGTTTACCGGTGTCTTTTCCATAACTATGCTGACTTTTACTTAATTAGAACTACTACCGTCATTACTCTCCCACTGCTACTCTTTCTGCTTGCTTGGGTTCATTCCTAAAGCTAAGTCAAGTCTCATCATCTCTCTTGTTGGGCTTGCAGTAGAATTATTAAAAAAATATCCTTTTAATGCAATTCAAGAACTCTTTCTGCATGTAGATTCTTTGCTCTGTTACTTTCTCCAACAGTGTAGGATTGTGGAAATACCCACCTATTATCACTTGTTATTTTTGCACTTCTCAGAAACTTGCCTATATATTTGCTCTTCCATCTCCACTCGACTGTACTACTAGTCCCAGAACAATCTCAGGAATGTAGTTGTCCTTTTCTTTTGTTCCTCAGTTCCAAATAATTTGTTGATTGATATTGCGTATCATTCCTCCTTGTAGCTTGATTTATTGTCTAAATCAAAGGTGTTACACCCTCTCCATTTTTTTTACTGTTGCAAAGCCTAACATTGCTGCCATCTTTAAGTCATGTTCCTGTACTGAACACAATATCATACTCCTGTGTGCTTAGTTTAGCTCTTAATTCATCCTATTTATTTTCTATTTCTCCAGTCCTTTTTTTTTCTACTTTCTTTCTTCTAAGGCCATTGGTATTGACATAGTCCACAACCTCTAGCTGTGTAACTTCTCCTTTTGATTGTTCTATAACCACTCTGTAACATCTTTGACTTTGGCACTTGGAAGGCGACATAACAGCGGAAACAACATATACTGATGAGGGCAGTGTAATTGATGTAATCTTTGTGGACATTAAGAAGACTGTTGACAAGATCCCACATGGGAGAGTAGTCCAACAAGTTAGACCCATGGATCCAAGGCAAGTTGGCAAATTGGATCCTAAATTGGCTTGGTAATAAAAGGAAGAAGGCAATGGTGGAGGGTTGTTTTTGTGACTGGAATACCCTCACTGTTCGTTGTGTACATTGATGATTTGGATCTGAATGTACATAGAACAGTACAGCACTAGACAGGCCAATCAGTCCATGACGTTGTGCCAATCTTGAATGTAGAAAATATGATCAGTAATTTTTCAGGTGAGAAGAAAATCAGTACTGTTGTTGATAGTGAGAAGAATAGTTATAGGTACAGGATGGCATTGATCAATCGGTGGGATGAACAGAGCAAGGCAGATGGAAACTAATTCATAAGCTTGAGGTGATGCACTTTGGGAGGACCAGCAAGGGTAGAACGTACACAATGAATGGTAGGGCCCTATAGAGTAACAGTGGGACCTTAGTGTACAAGTCCAAGGATCCTGAAAGGTGGCAGCACGGGTAGATAAGACAGTGAAAAGTTATTGGGATATTTGCCTTCATTAGTCAACCATAGAACATAAGAATAGGGAGGATATGATACAACTTTGTAAAACATCGGTTAGGCTAGGCTGGAGTGTTGTGTACACTAGGCTGGAGTGTTATGTACAGTTCTGGCCGCTGCACCAAAGGAAGACGTGATTGCACTGAAGAGGAAGCAGAGGAGATTCACCAGGATGTTTCCTGGGGTGCTACGTCCAGCATCTGCAGGCTCTTATGTTTTAATTTTACAGCTCCACTGAGAAGTCTCTTCAAGGTATGTCCATTTGGAAGAAGTTTTCCTCTTTTTTTTTAAACTGGAGTTCTGTGACACCCTCTTTCAGTGCTCCCCCTTTGTGATCCTGCTGCTCTTGCAGTCCAGATGAAAGGTGTCAGCCCGAAATGTCAACTATCTATTTCCCTCTGCAAATGCTGCCTGACCCGCTGATTTCTCCAGCAGCTCTGTTTTTGCTCCACATTCCAGCATCTGTAGTCTCTTGAGGGGAAGAGGTTTAGAGTCAGAATCAGATTTATTATCACTGACATATGACATGAAATTTGTTTTGTGGATTTAAAGGAAACGCTTTTTCACCCAGAGGGCGTTGGGAATCTGGAACCCATTTGGGACAGTGAAGATACGTACCCTCACAACATTTAATAAATATCTAAGTGAGCATTTGAATTACCAAGGCATGGAAGTGGAAATTACCAAGTGCTGGGAAATGGAAATGGTATAGATAATTTCTTGATGGTCGGCATGATCATGGTGGGTCGAAGAGCCTGTTTCTGTGCCGCAGGACTCCCTAACTGTATGACCATGATGTTGCTGGACATGATGTCTGTTTCTCCAGTAAATTCCCTATCATTGTCCTTTCTACTTCATCCTGTGCAGCTGAGCTCACCTGAGGTGCCATGGACCTGGCTCTGGACCTGTGCTCTTGGGCAATCATCGCCGCCTCCACTATTTAGAGCTATAAACAGATTTGAGATGTTTATTCATGGTCTATTTTTGTCTTTCCCATAACTATGTCAGATCAAACTCAATTATAATCACTGCCTCATAAATGCTTACTAAATTTTAACATAACTGAGAGAGAACACTGGTTCTTTTGGAATTGCAACATGATTAATAGTTTAAATCAGCCAAATATTTTACAAGGAATCACTTCCATTTCCTATGTTTAATGGTCCCAAACCAACAATGTTGTTAACTCTTAGCTACCTCCTCATGTAAGGGCAATGAAGAATGAATGTCAGTATTGACAGTGATGTCCACGTTCTATTAGTGAATAAGTAAAAAAAAAAGTTCGTCTCAGTTAGTGAAGTATGTAATGGAGAAGGCTTAAAGCATCCTTTCCTATGGAAGCCTCAAACAAACTTCACCAAAAGAACAAGAGACTACAAAATGTGACCTCTCAATAGTGGGGGAAATATCTAGGGTGTATTTGAAGGGAGCTTCAATTGTCATTGGAGATTAATCTCCATATTAATTGATGAATCAAATTGGCAAAAGTATCATAGAAGAAGAATTTGTGGAGTGCATTAAGGATTGCTTCTTGGAATTGAAAGGCCTGGATAGAGTGGAAGTGGAGAGGATGTTTCCAGTTGTGAGAGAGTCTAGGACCAGAGGGCACAGCCTCAGTATTAAAGGACGTCCCTTTAGAACAGAGGTGAGGAGGAATTTCGTTAGCCAAAGGATGGTGAATCTGTGGAATTCATTGCCATAGATGGCTATGGGAGGCCAAGTCATTGGGTACATTTAAAACGGAAGTTTATAGGTTCTTGATTAGTAAGAGCGTCAAGATTTACAGGGAGAAGGTAGGATAATGGGATTTGGAGGAAGTAATAAACCATCCATGATCGAATGGCGGAGCAGACTTGCTGTGCCGAATGGCCTAATTCTGCTCCTCTCTCTTATGGAATTGGAATTGGTTTATTGTTGTCACATGTATTGAGGACAGTGAAAAACTTATCTTGCATACCATTCACATGGATCCATTTGTTACACAGTGCATCAAGGTATACAAGGTAAAACAATAAAATGCAGAATAAAATATAACAGCTACAGAGAGAGTACACTGCAGGTAGACAACAAGGTGCAAGATCATAATGGGGTAGATTTTGAGGTCAAGAGTCCACCTCATCATACTAGAGAACCGTTCAATAGACTTACAACAGCAAGATAGAAGCTGTCCTTGAGCCTGGTGGTACATGCTTTCAGGTTTTTGTATCTTCTGTCCAATGAGAGAGGGAGAAGAGAATGTCCGGGGTGGGTGGGGTCGTTGATTATGCTGGCTGCTTTATCGAGGCAGCGAGAAGTATAGATAAAGTCCATGAAGGGGAAGCAGGCTTTCATGGTGTGCTGAGCTGTGCCCACAACTCTCTACAGTTTCTTCCAGTCACGGGCAGAGCAGTTGCCATACCAAGCTGTGGTGCATCAAGATAGGATGCTTTCTATGGTGCATCAATAAAAATTGGTGAGGGTCAATGAGGACATGCCAAATTTCTTTAGCCTCCTGAGGAAGTGGAGGTGCTGGTGAGCTTTCTTGGCCATGGCATCTACGTGGTGGTACTTGGAACATAACTAGGAACAGGCTATTTTTGATTTGGTCATAAATAATGAGGAAGGATTAATAAGAGATCTTGTATTTAAAGGTCCCTCAGGCAGTAGTAATGATAATATGATAGAATTCCAGATGCAGTTTAAGGGTACAACACAGGACTAGAACCACTGTATTAAACTTATTTTAAATAAGGCATTTATAATGGTATGAAGGTGGAGTTGTCCAAGGTGAACTGAGAAAATAAGCTAAGAGACATGTTAGTAGATGAACAGTGGCAGATACTCAAACAGTGAGTCCATAACACTCAGCAGGAATTTATCCCAATGAAAAAGAGAGACAGTCTGTGGTTAGCTGAGGAGGACAAGAATGATGTTAATTGAAAAGTAGGGCATTCAAAGTGGGAAGAGCTGGTGATAGGCCAGAGGACTGGGAAGTTTTTAGGATACAGCAGCAAAAGACTAAAATGCTCATAAAAAAATTAATTGAGAGAAAACCTGTGTGCAATACCTAAACAAACAGAGTTTTCATGGATATATAAATAGGAAGAATGTTCTAAGGTAGGTATGGGAACTCCAGAGAATGAGGCTGGTGAATTAATAGTAGGAAACAAAGAAATGGCAGATACTGTATGTTAAATCAGTTTTGCATCAGTTGTCTAGACACTACAAATATCATTAAGATAACTTATGGGCTAATTTCAAATAACAGGGAGGACCTTGTAAATATCCCGATCACAAGGGATAAGGCATTGGAAAAACTCACAGGGCTAAAGGCAGATAAATTGCTGGGATCCAATGTCCTGCACCCAAGGGTTTTAAAAGAAGTAGCCACAGAGATAGCAAGCCCATTGACTGAAATTTTTCAGAGCTCAGTGAATTCCAAGAGGGTACCAGAAGGTTGGAAAACAGCCAATGTGACTCGCTTGTTCAAAAGACAGAAGGCAGGAAAGGATAGGCCAGTTAATTTAACATCTATTGGGCATGAGCTTCTCTCAAAGAGAAAACGACTCATCCTTTAGGAAAGCTGACTATAATCAAGCCTGGTCAAAACAATTTTATGAAAGGTAAATCATTTGACAAATTTACTCAAATTCTGAGGATGTGGCAGGGAGAGTTAACAGAGGGGAACCTGTAGATGTAGTGTATTTAGATTTACAAAAGGCAGTGGTAAAGGTGCCATATAAAAGGATGGTGCATAAATTAAGACCCAAGTATTAGGGAAGTATGTCAGCATGGATTGAACAGTGGCTGGCACAAAGAAACCAAAGAGTTGGACAAAAGAGTCATTTTCAGGCCAGAGGGATGTAACTAGTGGACTACCCTAGAGATTGATTCTTAGCCCTCAGTTGTTCACTATTTACGTTAATGACCTGGAGGATAGAATGAAATATAAAGTTTAAGTTTTCCAATGATACAAAGGTAGGTGGAAGGCCATGTTTTTGGTGAGGATATGGTGATTCTGCTACAGGATATGGATAGATTGAGTGATTGGGAGAAAACTGATGAATAAATTGCTGCAGACCTGGTGTAGGGGACAGGGATTCAGATTTTTGGGATCACTTCTGGGATAGAGGTGACCTTTAAAAGAGGGAACAGTATCCTTGTAGGGAAATTTCATTAGGAGGTGTTGTTGATAGTGAAGAAGGTTGTTGTAGACTACAGGGGATCTTGATCAGTTAGAGAAATAGGCCAAGGAGTGGCAAATGGATTTCAGTACATAAGTGTGAGGTGATGGATATTGAAAAGTCAAACCAGCGTAGGACTTATACAATGAATGGTAGGGCACTAGCAAGTGTAATGGAACAGAGGGACCAAGGGGTATGTGCATAATTTGTTGAAAGCAATGTCACAAGTGTTGAAAAAAGCATTTAGCACACTGACCTTCATCAGTCAAGGTATTCAGTATAAAAGCTGGAACATTACGTTGCAGTTGTATGTCGTTGGCGAGGCCGCACTTGGAGTACTGTGTACCATTTTGGTTACACTGTTATAGAAAAGACGTAGTTAAACTGGAAGGAGTGCAGAAAAGATTCACAAGGATGTTGCCAAGACTAGAGGCCTGAGTCATAGGGAGAGGTTGGCCAGACTAGGTCTTTATTCTTTGGAACATAGGAGAATGAGGGGCGAAATGTGTAAAATTATGAGAGGCATTGATAAAGTGGATGGTAACAGTCTTTTCCCCAGAGTCCAAAACTAGGGGGCAAAGATTTAGGGTGAGAGGGGAAAGATTTAAAAGGGACCTGAGGGGCAACTTTTTCACACCAGAAGGTGAGTATATTGGAATGCACTGCCACAGGAAGTGGTTGAGGCAGGTACCATAGTATCATTTAAAAAGCACTTGGATAGGTACAGGGAGGAGTGGGGCTTAGTGGGATATGAACTGAGCACAGGAAATTGGGATTAGCTGGGTGGGTACCTTGGTCAGCATGGGTCAAAGGGCCTGTATCTATGCTATATTGATCTATGACTATGTGCAGGCAGAAGGGATTAGTTTAATTTGGCATGATGTTTGGCACAGACATTGTGGGCTAAAGGGACTGTTCCTGTGCTATATGGTTCTATTTTAATTCCTGGGATGAGGGGCTGTTCTATCAACAATTGGGTTTGTTTTCCTTGGAGAAGAATGAGCAGTGACCTTATTCAAACATATAAGGACCTAAGAGGGCTTGACAGGGTAGATGTGGGATGTTTTCACACGCAGGATAGTCACAAACCCAGGAACAGAGCTACAAAATAAGGGGCCAGTAATTTAGACTGAGGTGCCTTCTCCCAGAGGGTAATGAATCTCTGGAGTTCTCTGCCCTGGGTGTGGTGGAGACCAGATCATTAGATAAATTTAAGATGGAGATAGATAAATATTTGAAAGATCAAGGAATTGAGTGATGGGAACTGGCAAAGGCCAACATAGATCAGCCATGATCATATTGAATGGCAGAGCACGCTTGAGGGGCCAAGTGACTTACTCATGCTCCTATTTTGTTTATTACTGTGTGGTGCAAATTTTGGGACAGCTGAGAACAGTGGAAGACTTTCAAAGAGATTTTTCACAATGCTCAACAGGATAGGATGCAGACCTGGGCTGAGAAGTGCAGATGGTGTTCAAGCAAGAACCTGGAAAAGTGTGAAGTGATACACTTTGGAAGATTGAATTAAGGCAGAATAAAGGCTAATGCAGGAATCTTAGCAGTGTGGATGAACAGAGGGATCTTGGGGTCCACGTCCATAGATCCTCAATGTTGCCACGCAGGTCGATAAGGTTGTTAAGGCATGATGTATTGGCCTTCATTAGTCAGGGTATTGAGTTCAAGAACTGTGATGTGATGTTGCAGCTCTGGTTAGACCACATTTGGAGTATTGTGTTCAGTTCTAGTCGCCTCATTGTAGGAAGGATGTGGAAGCTTTAGAGAGGGTGCAGAGGAGATTACTAGATGTTGCCCAGATTGGAGAGCATGTCTCGTGAGGATAGGTTGAGTTGAGCTGGAGATTTTCTCTTTGGAGCGAAGGAGGATGAGAGGTGACTTGATAGAGGTGTACAAGATGATAAGAGCATAGATCGAGTGGACAGTCAGAGACTTGTTCCCAGGCTGAAATGGCTAACACGAGGTGGGCATAATTTTAACGTGATTGGAGGAAGATATAAGGGGGTTGTCAGAGGTAGGTTCTTTCCCCCCCCCCCCACCCCACACAGAGTGGTGGTGTGTGGAACGCACTGCCAGCAGAGGTTGTGGGGGCAGATACATTAGGGACATTTAAGAGACTCTTAGACACATGAATCATAGAAAATAGGGGGCTATGTGGGAGGGAAGGGTTAGATAGACCTTAGAACAGGATAAATGTCAGCACAACATCGTGGGCCGTAGGGCCTGTACTGTGTTGTAATGTTCTTGTCACAATGTTGAGCAAAGAGCGAGATAGCGAGAACCCAAATGCAGCACACCGGTACAAGACTGGAGTCAGGATGCTTCCTAGGACCGAACGCCGGCAGCGAACAGAAGGAATCTTGCCTCGGGATTCTGAAGCAGAGTTCAACACGGAAACAGGGTATCCTAAGGAAAACAGCAAAACTGGGACTGCTCTAGAGTTGCCAGCTCTAAGCAGCCAGGACAAAGTATACCCACAGGTTGACCAATACTCTGGCAACTGCGCTAATGAAACCAGGGTTCTTATGCTAGTCTCCTGATGGGCTCAGGTGTGTGTCATTATGTGATTAGTAGTGCATAGATTCCATGCGCTGCACAACAAGGCACCATCAATGGGCCAAACACTCAGAACCATGACAGTATTTCCACCCCCCCCCCCCCAACAGGAGCTTCCAGGCAACCCACCAGGCTGTCTGGATGGTTCTCATGGAGTTCCTGAATGATGAGGGGTCCAAAATGAGGAGCGAGGAACCCAGGAATGTTCCTCTGGACTGTATCCCTCCCAATCAACCAGTACTGCAGGCCCCTACCCCAGTGGCACATACAGTAAACACCAGGATGGTTGTCAATTTTCTGGGGGTGGGGGGGGGGGGAGGGGCTTGGCTGGGGGGGACACAACAGACTGCTAGCACCGGCTTCACCTGAGACACGTGGAAAGTGTGATGTATCCTCAGAGCCGTAGGCAATTTGAGCTGACTGTCGTGGGATTGATAATCCACTCAATTCAAAACGTCCCAAGAAGTAGGAATGAGTTTTCTTGGGCTCGTCTTTGAGGAGGATGTCCTTAGCCAAGAGCCAAACCTTCTGCCCAGGCTGGTACAGTGCAGGAACTCACTGATGATCAGCAATTCTTCAGTTGCGGTCGGCGGTACGGAGCAGGGCCATGCGTGTCCTCCCAGACCTTGTGGCAACGGCGGAGATGGTCCTGAACTGAGGCACGGCAATGTCCCCTTCATGGATGGAGAACAGAGGAGGTTGGTAACAAGTGAGCATTTGAAGGGGAATCTTCCAGAGGCAGTTCAGACCAGAAAGTTGTGTGTGTACTCAACCCAAGCGAGGTGGGTTCTTCATGTCGACGGGTGGTTCACCGTTATGCAGCATAGTGCTGTTTCCAAATCTTGGTTCACCCGTTCCGTATGGCCGTTCATCTGTGGATGGAAACCAGACAATAGGCTTACGGATGTTCTGAGGGCCTGACAAAAGGACTCCATACTGCAGAGACGAACTTGGGGCCCAGTTGGAGACAATGTCTTCAGGGATTCTGTGGAGAGAGCAAGACATGTTGGATGACCAGGTCAGCTGTCTCCCAAGCTGTAGGGAGTTTTGGGAAGGGCCACAAAATGCATTGCTTTGGAAAAACTGTCTACTACAGTGAGGACAGCAGTGTTCCATGAGAAGGGGCAGACCCATGAAAAATCCAGGGTGATATGGGACCACGGACAGCTAGGTACGGTAAGGGACGAAGCAGTCCAGCATGTGGTCAGTGGGAGGCTTTTCCACAGGCACGGACAGAACAGGCAGAAATAAAAATGGGTATCAGCATCCATGGAGGGCCCCAGAAGTGTTTGTTCAGAAGGAAAAGCATCCTATCAATCCCTGGATGGCAGGCGAAATGAAAAAGAATGTCCGCACTGCAGAACCTGAGACTGCATGGACTCTGGTACAAAAAGGTGGTTGGGTTATCTGTTACCTGGGTCAGGTTGGGACTGTTGGGCTTCCTTCACTACAGCCTCAACTTCCCAGGTGAGGGCTGCCACCACACAGGACCGGGGAAGGATGGTCATCCTTGATAGTGTATTGCCAGGAGAGAGCATCAGGCTTCCGTTTGGACCCAGGACGATACGTAATGTAAACCAGAACCTGCCAAAGAACAATCCCACTGGGCTTGACAGAATTCGGCTGTTTAGCAGTTCATAAATATTCCAGGTTCTTGTCGTCTATCCAAACGATAAATGGATGCTCCACCCTCTAGCCAGTGCCTCCACTCCTCAACATAAGCTTGATTGCCAGTAAACTCCCGGTTCCCCATGTCATAATTACATTCGTGGGGGACAACCTGTGAGGGAAGAAAGGCACAGGGGTGCAGTTTCTGATCCGAACCGGAGCGTTGTGATAGGACCGCTCCTACCCTGGAGTCGGATGTGTCGACCTCCACAATAAATTGACTGGAGAGGTCTGGTTGGACCAGGATGGGGGGGGATGTGAAGCATTTCTTCAGGTCCAAGAATGCCGAGTCAGCTTTAGGGTTCCACAGAAAAGGGGTCGTAGGTGAAGTGAGTTGAGTAAGGGCACCGCCACAACTATAATCCTAATGAAACGGCGATAGAAATTTGCAAACCCCAGAAACCATTGGAGTTGCTTGCGTGTCATGGGTCGAGGCCACTCTGCCACTGCCTGGATTTTCTTGGGATCCACCTATACTTGTCTGCTCTCAATGATGTATCCTAAGAAGCTGACAGAAGGGACATGGAATTCACATTTCTCAGCCTTGACGAAGAGCTTGTTTTCCCAAAGCCTCTGGAGGACCTGATGGGCCTGCTGGGTGTGTTCCTGGACACTGCTGAAGATCAGGATGTCATCCAGATAGACAAAGTGATTTACAAAGTCTCATAGGACATCATTGATCAGAGCTTGAAAAACGGCAGGAGCATTGGTGAGGCCAAATGGCATTACTAGGTATCAAAGTGGCTGAGAGGGGGTTAAAGGCTGTCTTCCTTCATCTCCCTCCCTTATCCTGACCAGGTGGTAAGTGCTTCATAGATCAAGTTTAGAGAATATGGTGGCCCCGTGAAGTAGTTCAAAAGTGGAATTGATGAGAGGCAGTAGGTACTTGTTTTTGACAGTTATGTTATTTAGGCCCCAGTAGTCGATGCACGGACACAGTGAGTCGTCCTTCTTCCCCACAAAGAACCCTGCGCCCACCGGGAAGGATGAGGGACAAATAATGCCTACCGAGAGAGATTCATTGATATACTCCTCCATTGCTTCCCCCTCTGATTGGGACAAGTTATATAGCAGACTGGTAAGTAGCGGAGCTCCAGGGAGAATGTTGATCGTGCAATCGTATGGCCAGTGTGGGGGCAGGGAAAGAGCCCTTTGCTAAATACTTGCCCCAGATCGTGATATGCCACTGGGACCTTGGACAAGTCTGGGGTTTCAGCAGCCAATGAACTAGCAGTAGCCAGTACTGGAGAAAGGGCCGACTGGAGACAAGTAGAGTGGCAGAACAGACTCCAACTGACTATCCTGCCCGTGGACCAATTCAGGTGGGGATTGTGGTAGCTCAACCAGGGGTACCCAAGAACCATTGGAGTCTGCAGGGAGGCAATCAGGTGAAATTGGACCTGTTCCCAATGACTTCCAGAAATAAGCAACGACAGCGGAGGTGTACGGTGCGTGACTCAGGTCAACAGTCTGCCATCTAGTGCCCATACTTCTAGAGGGGTACTCAATGGCTCCCAGGGAATCCTGGCCTGGGAGGCTACATCTTTATCCAACAGATTTCCCTCAGTGCTGGAGTCCACCAAGGCAGAAAGGGACAGGGACTGTTGGAGGTGCCTTATGGTAGCTGGGATCAGCATCTGGTTCTGGGAACAAAAGAGAAAGTTGCTTGACTCACCAGGACCCCCCTCTCTACTGGTGAGCCCTCTCTTTTTGGCCAAAGGGGACAAGTGGCAAGAAACTGGCCAGGCTGGCCACAATAGAGGCAACTCCCAGCTCTTAACCTCCAACATAGTTCAGAATGAGAAAGGCGGTTCCGTCCCAGTTGCATTGGTTGCCTCCCTGGGGTGGTGCAATCAGCCAGGTCAGGAGCACCTCTAGGAGCAGAGAGGTTCAGGCCAGGAGAGGCTGGGAAGGTGACCTGTGGGGTGAATGGAGGTGTTGGACAAACAGTCCTCTCTCTGCCATTCAAAAAGTTAGTTTCCAGCCTGGTGGCTAGGGAGATCAACACATCCAGGCTGGTTGTCTCATCCCATGCCGCCAACTTGCCCTTTAGCCTGTCGCCGAGGCCTTGCTGAGAAACCCCCTGGGGAGCCTCCTCATTTCACCCCAAGTCAGCTGCTAACATCCAGAATGCCAGAGTATTCCACGACACTGCAGGAGTCCTGACAGAGGGCAAGTAGTCATTTGGCTCCCTCTTTACCAGATGGGATGGTCAAAGACCTTCCTTATTTCCTCAAGGAAGGTGTGAAATGAAGAGCAGGTCTCTAGCTGATTGTCCCAGATGGCAGTGGCCTATTCCAGCACACTTACTCACAACGACCCCACAATAAATGCAATATTGGATCTCTCAGTGGTGTACATGGAGGGCCACTGCTCAAATACTAATGAGCATTGTAGTAGGAAGGACCAGCATTTTCTCAGATCCCCAGTGTAGGGTTCTGGGTCAGGTACATGTAGTTCCTTGGGTGGTCAGGTCATCAAACCGTAGGGTGATGCTCTTACAGATTGTCTGGGCTGGTCAGACAGAATTCCCAGAGTGGAAGAGTTAAGAAGAGCAGGGTCTCAGCTGACCTGTTCACTGAGCTACCCAACAGTCATTGTTAGGGTACAGAAGTCTGCTATAACCTCCCAGAGCTGCTGGTCATGCCAGCCCAGAAGTAAACCCTGGCTGGTGAAGGCTTCTGGCAGGGAATTCACATCTGCTGGGTTCATGGTGGCCAGACTATTCTGTTATAATGGCAAGCAAAGAGCAAGGTAAGAGAACCCAAATGCAGCACACCAGTACAAGACTGGAGTCAGGATGCTTCCTCAGAACCAAACACAAACAGTGACCAGAAGGAATCTTACCTCAGGGTTCTGAGGCAGAGTTCCAACACAGAAACAGGATATCCTAGGGGAAATAGCAAAACCAGGACTGCTCTAGAGTTGCCAGCTCTAAGCAGCCAGGAGACAAAATATACCCACAGATTGACCAATACTCTGGCAACTAGTGCTAGCGAAACCAGGGTTCTTATGCTAGTCTCCTGATGGGGCTCAGGTGTGTGTCATTATGTGATTATTAGTGCATGGAATCCATGTGCTGCACAACAAGGCACCATCAAGGAGCCGAATCGAAGGCCAGCACTCAGAACCATGACAGTTCTATGTTCGACATACCTCATATTCTAGTTGAAAGTAAGGACAGTAAGGGTGGGGAGAGCCAGCCTTGGATAACTAAAAGAACGCATCAAACTAAAAGTTCATGCATACAAAGTCACCAAGAGTAGTGGGAAACTGGAAGATTGGGAAAACTTTAAAAAGCAAGAAAGGACCACTAAGCAAGCAATAAGGAAAGGGAAGATAGATTATGAAAGTAAACTAGAATAAAATATAAAAACATAGTAAAAATTTTTATAATTATATAAAATGGAAAAGTATGGCTAAAATGAGCGTAGGTCCCTTGGAAGATGAGAAGGGGGTATTAATATTGGATAACGTTGAAGTTGCTGAAGCCTTGAACAACCATTTTGTGTCAGTTTTCACAGTGGAGGACGTCTAGCATGCCAAATAGAGATGTTATGGATGCAGTGGGAGGTGAGACCTGGATATAATTGCTATGACTAAAGAGGTAGTGATGAGCAAACTAGTGGGCCTAATGGTAGACAAGTCCCATGGTCCTGATCGGATGCATCCCAGTGTACTGAAAGAAATGGCAAAAGTTATAGAGAATGCGTTTAAGATAATTTACTAAAATTCTCTAGACTTTGGGCAGGTCCTGGTAGATTGGGAGACATGTCACACCATTGTTTAACAAAGGATGTAGGCAAAAGGCATGTAACTATAGGCCAGTTGGCTTAATGTCTATAGTGGGGAAAATGCTTGAAACTATCTTTAAGGAAGAAATAATGAAACATCTGGATAGAAATAGTTCAATCAGGCAGACGCAGCATGGATTCAGGAAGGGCAGATCCTGTTTGACAAACTTACTGGAGTTCTTTAAGGATGAAATGAGTACAGTGGATAGAGGGGAACAGGTGGATGTTGTGTACTTGGATATCCAGAAGGCATTCGATAAGGTGCTGCATGAAAGACCTATCAATAAGGTAAGGATGCGTGAAGTTAGGGGTAATGTATTAGCATGGATAGAGGATTGGTTAACCAATGGAAGGCAGAGTTGATATAAATGGGTGTTTGGTTATTAATCAGTGGAGAGTAGAGTGTCGCAGGGGTTGGTGCTGGGCCTGCAACTGTTCACGATTTGGAAGAGGGGACCAAGTGTAGCGTATCTAAGTTTGATGATGACATAAATTAAGTGGAAAAGCAAATTTGCAGAGGATGCAGAGATGCTGCAGAGAGATATAGACAGGTTAAGTGAGTGGACAAGGGTCTGGCAGATGGGGTACAATGTTGGTAAATGTGAGGTCATCCACTTCAGAAGGAAAAATAGAAGATCAGAATATTTTATTCCAATGGTGAAAGATTGCAGCATGCTGTTGTGCAGAGTAACTTGGGAGTACTTGTGCATGAATCACAAAAGATTGGTTTGCAGGTGCAACCAGTTATCAAGAAGGCAAATGGAATGTTGGCCTTCATTGCTAGAGGGATTGAATTTAAGAGCGGGGAGGTTATGCTGCAATTGTACAGGGTACTGGTGAGGCCGCACCTGGAGTACTGTGTGCAGTTCTGGTATCCTAACTTGAGGAAAGGTGTACTGTCTTTGGAGGCAGTGCAGACGAGATTCACCAGGTTGATTCCGGAGTTGAGGGGGTTAGCCTATGAGGAGAGATTGAGTTGCCTGGGACAATATTCATTGGAATTCAGAAGAATGAGAGGGGATATTATGGAAACATAAAATTATGAAAGGGATAGATAAAATAGAGGCAGAAAGGTTGTTTCGACTGGTAGGTGAGAATAGAAGTAGGGGACATATCCTAAAGACTTGGAAGAACAGATTTAGGACGAAGATGAGGAGAAACTGCTTTTCCCAGAGAGTAGTGAATATGTGGAATTCTCTGCCCAGGGAAGTAGTAGAAGCTACCACATGAAGTATATTTAAGACACCGTTGGATAGATTTTTGCATAGTAGGGGAATTAAGGGTTATGGGGAAAAGGCAGGTAGGTGGATCTGAGTTTACAGCCAGATCTGCCATGATCTTATTGAATGGCGGAGCAGGCTCAACGGGCCAAATGGCCTCATCCTGCTCCTATTTCTTCTGTTTGAAATATCACTTGTCAAAACCAACCCTTGAATGTAATAGAAAAAACACATCATGAACCTGCAGGTTTTAGCTTAGTGGCAAACCACAGAGCAGGGCTGTGTACTGAGCCCTAACCACTTGTCCAGTTGTCACATAAGTAGGTCATTGAACCTGTTGGTATTGCTTTAAAATGTAGATTTCTGGATAAATTAAAAATACATGCAGGCAGGAAGCAGTAGATTGTCATAGATTGAATTACTAGTGTTTGTTCAATTGGATCTTGTGATATAAAATATAGATTATGAGTGGGAGGATTGCAGGACATCCAGCAACTAAACAATAACCATGACAAAGGTCACCATCTGCAGCCCAAACCCCCATTCCACTGTCAGCTGTGAGCAGGGGAAAGCCTGTGAAGGACAGAAAGGCAGTCAACACCTGCTGGATGGAGCACTTTGATCAAGTTCTGCAATAACTTTCAGCAAATAATCTACTGGAGAAACTGCGGATTGAGAAGCATATGTGGGGAGAAGGGAATAGTTGATGTTTCAGGTCAACACCCTGAAACATGACTGAGAGGGGAGATAGCTAGTATGAAGAGGAGAGGAGGAGGGGTGACTCAGGGGGCAGTAGGTAAATGTGGAGCGAGGAGGGGTGGAGGATAGATGGAGGCAGACACAAAAAAAGGCAAATAGAAATAGGTGGGGGACGGGTGGGTGAAAGCTGGAGACAGCTAGGGGTTGATATGTGGGAGTGCAGGACTCTTGAGAAGTAAGGAAGGTGATAATGGGAACCATTAGAGGAGAGAGGAAGGGTAGATGGAACCAAATATGGAGCATGGGATCAGGTGGGTAAAACGTGTGGGTAATTGGCAGATGGAGCAGGATGGGATGAAAATAGGTGGTAGGGGGCTGGAGGTGTTTATGGGAGAGAGGACAAAAATGGAAGGTGAATCTGATCAAGAGAGAGGAGAGGGAGATGCAGGGAAACTGCAGATGCTGGAATCTAGAGCAACAAACAATCTGCTGGAGGAACTCAGCGGGTTGAGCAGCATCCACGGGAGAAAGGAATTGTTGACACTTTGGGTTGAAACCCTGAATCAGAGAGGAGGGAAAAACCATAGGAGGTAAGGGTTACCTGAAACTGGAAAATTCAATGTTCAAGCCGTTGGGTCGTAGACTACCCAGGTGGAGTATGAAGTTTTATTAGGGATAGTCAGGATGGCTTTGTGCAGGGGAGCTCTTGTCTTACAAACTTGACTGAGTTTTTTGAGGAGGTGACAAAAATGATTGATGAGGGTAGGGCATTGACTTTAGTGAAGCTTTCAACAAGGTCCCTCGTAGTAGGCTGATCCAGAAGAATAAGACAGATGGGATCTATAGAGACTTGGTAGATAGGATACAAAACTAGCTTGGTCATAGAAGACAGTGGTGGAATGGTGTTGTTCTGACTATTCCACAAAGATCAGTGCTGGGACCTCTGTTATTTGTGATATTTATAAATAATTTAGATGAAAATGTAGGTGGTTTGATTAGTAAGTTTGCAGTCTCCCAGTTCCGAGAGTCATGTTATGAAAACAAGCCATATGATCGATTGAATCCTTTCCAACCAGCTAACACCCATTTACACTAATTTTATAATAATTCCAGTTTTTATTCTCCCTCTATTTCCCTCAACTCCTCCTAGATTTCACAACTCACCTACACACTAAGGGCAATTTACAGTCACTAATTAGCTGATCAACCTGCATATCTGAGATGTGGAAGGAAACTGGAGTTGGTTAGACCGCACTTGGAGTATTATCAGGTTGGTAGTGGACTGCAGGAAAAGGAATTTGTGGAATGTCCACGAGATGGCTTTTTGGAGCAGCCTGTTGGCAGCGCCCAGTAGTGAACAGGTGATTGTGGATTTGGTGTTGTGCAACAAGGCAGACTTGATCAGAGAGCTTAAGGTGAAGGAACCTTTAGGAGGTAGTGACTATGATACAATGGAATTCACTCTTCAGTTTGAGAGAGAGAAGCTGAAATCTGATGTAATGGTATTATAGTTGAGTAAAGGTAACTACTGAGGCATGAGAGAGGAGCTGGTCAGAGTTGATTGGAAGAGGACCCTAGCAGGGAAGACAGTGGAGCAGCAGTGGCAGGAGTTTCTGGGAGTAATTTGGGAGACAGAGCAGAATTTCATTCCAAGGAAGAAGCAACACGCTAAGGGGAGGACAAGGCAACCATGGCTGACAAGGGAATTGGACAGCATAAAAGCAAAACAGAAGGCTTACAATATGGCAAAGATTAGTGGGAAGCGAGAAGATTGGGAAGCCTTTAAAATCCAACAGACAACTAAAAAAGCCACAATGCCATCAGTTCCTTCATTCAGATTATTATTAATGTATAAAGTGAAAAGTTGTGGGTCCAACACTGACCCCTATGGAACTCCACTAGTCTTTGGCAGCCGTCCTGAAAAGAACCCCTTTATCCCCACTCTCTGCCTTCTATCCATGCTCGTACCTTGCCTCTAACACCATGGGCTCTTGTTTAGCTGCCTTGTGTGCAGCACCTTGTCAAAGGCCTTCCGAAAATCCAAGCAAATAACATTCACTGCCTCTCCTTTGTTCAACCTGCTTG
The DNA here is from genome assembly GCF_009764475.1 of Pristis pectinata. Classification (NCBI taxonomy): domain Eukaryota; kingdom Metazoa; phylum Chordata; class Chondrichthyes; order Rhinopristiformes; family Pristidae; genus Pristis; species Pristis pectinata. Next base: position 99,009 of record NC_067438.1, on the reverse strand, counting down.
TCACCTCCTCTGAGAATTTTAACAGATTTGTCAGCCAAGATCTCCCCTTAATGAAACTGTGCTGACTTCATCCTATTTTATCATGTACTTCCAAGTACCCCGAAATTTCATCCTTAACAATGGACTCTAAAATCTTACCAATTACCAATAGCCTATAATTTCCTGTCTTTTGCCTCCCTCCCTTCTAAAAAGTGGTGTCACATCTGTGATTTTCCACTCCTCTGGGACCATCCCTGACTCCAGTGATTCTTGAAAGATCACTACCAATACCTCCACAATCTCTTCAGCTACCTCTTTCAGAATTCAGGGGTTTAGTTCATCTGGTTCAGGTGATTTATCCACCTTCAGGCCTTTCAGCTTCCTTCCCCTGAGCACCTTCTCCTTAGTAATGGCCACTATGCTAACCTCTGCTGCCTGACTCTCCTGAATTTCTGGCATGTTACTGGTGTCTTCCACCAGTAACATGCTGAACTAGCTAAATAATTAACTTCTTATTTAGCTCCTCTGCCACTTGCCAGTTTCCCATTACTACTTCTCCAGCATCACTTTCAAGTGGTCCAATATCTATTCTTGCCTCTCTCTTACCCTTTAGGTATCTTAAAAAAATATTTTGGAATCTTCTTTTGTATTATTGGCTACTCTACCCTCGTATTTCAGCTTCTCCTCCTTTATAGCTTTTTGAGTTGTCTGTTGGCTTTTGAAGGCTTCCCAATCCTTTGCTGCTCCATCTTCCCCGCAAGCCCTCCAATCTATGAACCATCCTTGTGAACCTTTTTTGCACCCTCTCCAGTTTAATCACATCCTTCCTATAGTGTGGTGACCAGAACAGCACATAAGAAGACCGTAAGACAGAGGAGCAGAAGTAGGCCATTCAGCCCATCAAGTCTGCTCTGCCATTCAATCATGGCTGATTTTTTTTTCAACCCCATTGGCCAAGTTTGCAGACGATACCAGGTTAGGTGGAGGAACAGGTACAGAGGCAGTTGGTCTGCAGAATGACTTGAACAGGTTGGGAAAGTGGGCAAAGAAGTGGCAGATGGAATACAACGGAGGGAAGTGTGGGGTTATGCACTTTCGTAGGAAGAATAAAGGTATAGACTATTTTCTAAATGGGGAGAAAATTCAGAAATCAGCCGTACAAAGGGACTTGGGAGTCCTAGTACAGGATTCCCTCAAGGTTAACTTGCAGGTTGAGTTGGTAGAAAAAAGACAAATACAATGGTAACATTTACCTTCCAGTCCTCTTGAAATGTAGGCAAGGATGTATTGCTGACTTTATAAGGCGTTAGTCAGAACATTGTGAGCAATTTTGGGCCCCGTATCTAAGGAAGGATGTACTGGCCCTAGAGAGGGTCCAGAGGAAGTTCACAAGAATAATCCCAGGAATGAAATGCTTAACATAAGAGTAACGTTTGATGTCTCTGGGCCTGTACTTGGAGTTCAGAAAGACGAGGGGGCATCTCATTGAAACCTACCAGATACTGAAAAACCTGGATAGAGCGGATGTTGAGAGGAAGTTTCCATTAGTAGGAGAGTTGAGGATCTGAGGACACAGCCTCAGAATAAAAGGATGTCCCTTTAAAACTGAGATGAGGAAGAAATTTCTTCAGCAAGAGGATAGTGAATCTGAGGAAATTATTGCCACAGAGGGGAGTAGAGGCCAAGTCATTGGGTGTATTTAAGGAAGGGATTGATAGGTTCTTGATTGGTGAGGGGGTTAAGGGAAGAAGACAGGAGAATGGGGTTGAAAAAAAATTCAGCCATGATTGAATGGCAGAGCAGTCGATGGGCTGAATGGCCTACTTCTGCTCCTATGTTTTATGGTATTATTATGTGCTGTTCCGATCACGTCACTATAGGAAGGATGTGATTAAGCTAGAGAGGATGTAAAAAAGATTCACAAGGATGGTTCATGGATTGGAGGGCTCGAGTTATCGGAAAAGACTGGATAGGCTGGTTTCCCAGGAGCAAAGGAGGCTGAGGTTACATGATACAGATGTGAAAATATAGGTGGGTGGGTTTGTAAGTTTGCAAGCAAGACAGATTGGTAGAGTAGTGGACAGAGTAGAGGGTTGTCAAAGGATATAGCAGAATATAGATCAGTTGCAGATATGGGCAGAGAAACGGCAGATGGAGTTTCATCCGAGCAAGTGTGAGGTGTTATACTTTGGGAGATCAAATGTAAAGAGACAGTGAAGTTAACTTCAAAGGCTGAATATTTCCAGATATTGAGGCTGATACATTCTGGGAGGTCTGATGCAAGGGGAAAGTATCCAGTTAATGGCAGGACTCTTTACAGCATTGATGGACAGAAGGATCTTGGGGTCCATAGCTGCCTGAAAGTAGATAGTGTGGTAAGGAAGTCATATGGCATGCTTGCCTTCATTGGCCAGTGCAATGAGTACAAGAGTCAGAAGTCATGTTGCAGCTATATAAAACTTTGGCTACACTTGGAGTATTGTGTGCAATTAAGAACATTACAGCACAATACAGGCCCTTCAGCCCACGATGTTCTGCTGACCTTTTAACCTACTCCAAGATCAATCTAACCATTCCCTCCCAGCCTCCAGGACAACCACATCTGCACCTGGTGTGTCGAGCTGCAGCTCCTGAGGGACTGTGTTAGGGAACTGGAGATGCAGCTCGATGACCTTCGTCTGGTCAGGGAGAATGAGGAGGTGATAGAAAGGAGTTATAGGCAGGTGGTCACACCGGGGCCATGGGAGTCAGGCAAGTGGGTCACAGTCGGGAGGGGGAAGGGGAAGAGTCAGGTACTAGAGAGTACCCTTGTGGCTGTACCCCTTGACAATAAGTACTCCTACTTGGGTACTGTTGGGGGAGACAGCCTACCTGGGGGAAGCAACAGTGGCAGTGTCTCTGGCACAGAGTCCGGCCCTGTGGCTCAGAAGGGTAGGGAAGGAGAGAGGAGGGCAGTAGTGATGGGGGGGGGGGGGCAGACAGGTGATTCTGTGGACACAGAGGAAAGAAACTCGGAAGGTAGTTTGCCTCCCAGGTGCCAGGGTCTGGGATGTTTCAGATCGCATCCAAGATATCCTGCAGAAGGAAGGAGCACAGCCAGAGGTCGTGGTACATATTGGCATCAATGACATAGGTAGGGAAAGGAATGAGGTCCCGAAAAAAGACTATAGGGAGTGAAGAAGAAGTTGAGAAGCAGGACCTCAAAGGTAGTAATTTCAGGATTACTGCCTATGCCAAGTGACAGTGGGTATAGGAATAGAATGAGAAGGAGGTTAAATGCGTAGCTGAGGGATTGGAGTAAGGAGCAGGGATTCAGATTTCTGGATCATTGGGACCTCTTTTGGGGCAGGTATGACTTGTACAAAGAGGACGGGTTGCACTTGAATCCCAGGGGGACCAATATCCTGGCAGGGAGGTTTGCTAAGGCTACGGGGGAGAGTTTAAACTAGAATTGTTGGGGGGTGGGATCTGAACAGGAGAGACTGGCGAAGAGGTGTTTGGCTCTTAAATAGAGAAAGCTAGTAGTAGGTACGAGAGGGAAGATAGGCAGGTGATAGAGAAGGGACGTGCTCAGACCGATGGTTTGAGATGTGTCTATTTTAACGCATTGTGAACAAGGCAGATGAGCGTAGAGCTTGGATAAATACTTGGAGCTACGATGTGGTGGCCATTACAGAGACTTGGATGGCTCAGGGACTGGAATGGTTGCTTCAAGTGCTGGGTTTTAGCTGTTTCAGAAAGGACAGGGAGAGAGGCAAAAGAGGAGGGGGAGTGGCACTGTTGATCAGGGATAGTGTCACGGCTGCAGAAAAGGTGGATGTCATGGAGGGACTGTCTATGGAGTCTCTGTGGGTGGAGGTTAGGAACAGGAAGGGGTCGATAACTTTACTGGGTGTTTTTTATAGGCCGCCCAATAGTAACAGGGATATCGAGGAGCAGATAGGGAAGCAGATCCTAGAAAGGTGTGATAATAACAGAGTTGTTGTGATGGGAGATTTTAATTTCCCAAACATTCATTGTCATCTCAATACAGTGAGGGGTTTAGATGGGGTGGAGTTTGTTAAGTGTGTTCAGGAAGGATTCTTGACACAATATGTAGATAAACCTGCAAGAGGAGAGGCTGTGCTTGATTTGGTATTGGGAAATGAACCTGGTCAGGTGTCAGATCTCTCAGTGGGTGAGCATTTTAGAGATAATGATCATAATTCTATCTCCTTTACAATAGCATTGGAGAGAGATAGGAACAGACAGACTAGAAAGGCGTTTACTTGGAGTAAAGGGAATTATGAGGCTCTCAGGCAGGAAATTGGAAGCTTAATTTGGGAACAAATGTTCTCAGGGAAAAGTACGGAAGAAGTGTGGCAAATATTCAGGGGATATTTGTGTGGAGTTCTGCATAGGCGTGTTCCAATGAAACAGGGGAGTCAAGAGAGGATACAGGAACCGTGGTGTACCAAGGTTATAGTAAATCTAGTCAAAAGGAAAAGAAAAGTTTACAAAAGGTTCAGGGAGCTAGATAATGTTAGAGATCTGGAAGAGAATAAGGCTAAAATGAAAGAGCTTAAGAAGGAAATTAGGAGAGCCAGGAGGGGACATGAGAAGGCCTTGGCGGGCAGGATTAAGGAAAACCCCAAGGCATTCTACAAGTATGTGAAGAGCAAGAGGATAAGACGCGAAAAATAGGGCCTATCAAGTGCCTCATAAGACATGCTCTCCAATCCAGGTAGCATTCTGGTAAATCTCCGCTCCACCCTTCTAAAGCTTCCACATCCTTCCTATAATGAGACGACCAAAACTGAACACTGTATTCTAAGTGTGGTCTAACCAGAATTTTATAGAGCTGCAATATTACCTTGTGGCTCTTGAACTCAGTCCCCCGACTAATGAAAGCCAACACACCATATGCCTTCTTAACAACCCTACCAACTTGTGCGGCAACTTAGAGGGATGTGTGGACTTGGACCCCAAGATCCCATCTGTTCCTCCAGACTGCTAAGAAATCCTGCCATTAACCCTGTATTCTGCCTTCACATTCGACCTTCCAAGTTAATCACTTCCACGCTTTTCTGAGTTGAGCTCCATCTGCCAGTTCTCAGCCGAGCTTTGCATCCTATCAATGTCTCATTGTAACCCGCGACAACCTTCGACACTACCCACAACTCCACCAACCTTTGTGTCATCTGTAAGCTTACTAACCCACCCTTCCACTTCCTCATCCAAGTCATTTATAAAAATCACAGAGAGCAGGGGTCCCTGAACAGATCCCCATGGAACACCACTGGTCACCGACCTCCAGGCAGAATATGCTCCACCTATAACCACCTTCTGCCTTCTATGGGCAAGCCAGTTCTGAATGCACACAGCCAAGTTTCCCTGGATCCTATGCCTCCTGACTTTCTGAATGAGCCTATCATGGGGAACCTTATCAGATACCTTACTAAAGTCCATATACACCATATCCACTGCTCTACCCTCAATATGTTTTGTCACATCTTCAAAGAATTCAATCAGGCTCGTGAGGCATGACCTGCTCCTCACAAAGCCATGCTGGACTATCCTAATCAGACCATGCTTCTCCAAATGCTCATAAATCCTGTCCCTAAGAATCTTTTCCAGTAATTTGCCCACCACTGAAGTAAGACTCATTGGTCTGTAATTCCCAGGGTTATCCCTACACCCTTTCTTGAACAAAGAAACATTTGCCACCCTCCAATCATTTGGTACCACTCCTTTGGCCAGTGAGGACACAAAGATCATCGCCAAGGGCTCAGAAATCTCTTCCCTCATTTCCTGTAGTATCCTGGGATATAACCCATCCAGCCCCGGGGGCTTACCTATCCTAAAGTTTTTCTAAAGTTCCAGCACATTCCCCTGTTTTAACATCAAGATGTTCTAGCTTATCAGCCTGTTTTACTCTGTCCTCACAAACGTCAAGGTCTCTCTCACAGGTGAATATTGAAGCAAAGTATTAATTAAAGACCACCCCTACCTCCTCCAACTCCAGGCACATGTTTCCTCCTCTATCCCTAATCAGTCATACCTTCACTCTAGTCATCTTCCTGTTCTTCACATGTGAGTAGAACGCCTTGGGGTTTGCCTTAATCCTACTCACCAAGGCCTCATATCCCCTTCTAGCTCTCCTAAGTCTATCCTTCCTGGCTACCTTGTAACTCTGTTACTCTCTGCCCTGCCTGATCCTTGCTTCCTAAATCTTAAGTAATGTTCTTTCTTCCTCTTCACTAAATATTCCACATCTCGTCAACCATGACTCCTTCACCCTACCATGCTTTTCCTACCTCAGTTGGACAAACCTATCCAGAACTCCATGCAAGTGATCTCTAAACAACCTCCGCATTTCCATTGTGCATTTCCGAGTACATCTGCTCCCAATTTACACTCCCAAGTTCCTGCCTAATAGCATCATAATTCCACACCCCCCCCCCCCCGCAATTAAATACTTGCCCATGCCATCTGCTCCTATCTCGCTCTAAGGCAAGGTTAAAGGTCAGGGAGTTGTGGTCACTGTCTCCAAAATGCTCACACACCGACCAGGTTCATTGTTTGTACCAGATCCAGAATTGTCTCTCCTCTAGTTGGCCTGTCTACATATTGTGTCAGGAACCCTTTCTGGACACATCTAACAAATTCCACCCTATCCAAACCTTTTTCACTAAGGAGGTGCCAATCAATATTAGGGAAGTTGAAATCACCCATGACAACAACCCTGTTATTTTTACACCTTTCCAAAATCTGCCTCCCAATCTGTTCCTCAGTGTCTCTGTTGCTATTGGGAGGTCTATAGAATACTTCCAATAGAGTAATTGCTCCCTTTCTGTTTCTGACCTCCACCCACACTGACTCAGTAAACGATTCCTCCAGGACGTCTTCCCTTTCTGCAGCTGTGATACTATTCCTGATTAGCAATGTCATTCCCCCAGCCCTTTTACCTCCCTCCCTATCCTTTTTGAAATGTAAACCCTGGAACATCCAGCAGCCATTCCTGCCCTTATGACAGCCAAGTCTCTGCAATGGCTACAACATTGTAGTTCCATGTACTGACCCATGCTCTAAGTTCATCACCCTTTTTACTGATACTTCTTGTATCAAAATAGACACACTTCAACCCATCCAACTGACTGCAATTTTGCCCTTTCAACAGACTATCCTTCCTCACAGTCTCTCTACACACTGCATCAACCTGTACACCAACTGCTCCATCCTCTGACCTATCACTTGGGTTCCCAACCCCCCGCTCAATTAACTTAAACCCTCCGCAACAGCTCTAGCAAACCTGCCCGCAAGAATATTGGTCCCCCTCCAGTTCAGGTGTAAACTATCCCTTAAAGTGTCCCTGGTCATAACTTCCCCAGAAGAGAATCCAGTGATTCACAGATCTGAAACCCTGCCCCCTGCACCAATTTCTTTGCCACACATTCATCTGCCAAATCAACCTATTTTTACCCTGGTGGATGTTGTCTACATGAACCTTAGCAAGGCCTTTGACAAAGTCCCGCATGGGATGCTGGTCCAGAAGGTTAAGTCGCTTGGCATTCAGGATGAAGTAGTCAATTGGATTCAACATTGGCTTAGCGTGAAAAGCCAGACAGTGGTAGTGGATGGTTGTCTCTCTGACTGGAGGCCTGTGACTAGTGGTGTACCACAGGGATTGGTGTAACATCCGTTGTTGTTTATCATCTATTTTAATGATTTAGATGATAATGCGGTAAACTGGATCAGCAAATTTGCAATGACGTCAGGATTGGGGGCATAGTGATGCAGTGTGATCTTGACCAGTTGTGAAAATGGACTGAAAAATGGCAGATGGGATTTAATGCAGACAAGTGTGAGGTGGTGCACTTTGGGAAGACAAACAAGGGTAAGATTTACACAGTGAATGGTAAGGCACTGAGGTGTGTGGTAGAACAAAGGGACTTAGAACGTAACAGCACAGTACAGGCCCTTCAGCCCATGATGTTGTGCCAACATTTTATCCTGCTCTAAGATCTATCTAACCCTTATGAATACAGTATGAAACAGATCCATAATTCTTTGAAAGTGGTGTCAGAGGTCGATAGGATCGTAAAGAGAGCTTTTCGCACTTTGGCCTTCATAAATCAGGGCATTGAGTACAGGAGTTGGGATGTTATGTTGAAATGGTACAGGACGTTGATGAGGCTGAATTTAAAGTATTATGTGCAGTTCTGGTCACCTACCTACAGGAAAGATATAATTAAGCTTGAAAGAGTGCAGAGGAAATTTACAATGAAGTTGCCGGGAATTGAGGACCTCAGTTATGGGTAAGGTTGAATAGGTTAGGACTTTATTTCCTGGAGTGCAGGAGAATGAGGGGAGATCTTATAGAGGGAGACAAAATTATGAGAGGTATAGATAGGGTGAATGCATGCAGGCTTTTTCCCCTCTGGTCAGGTGAGACTAGAACACATAGGTTTAGGGTGAAAGGTGAAATATATAAGGGGAATCTGAGGGGCACCTTCTTCACTCAGATGGTGGTGCGAGTGTGGAACGAGCTGCCAGCAGAAGCGGTAGATACAGGTTCAATTTTAACATTTAAGAGAAGTTTGGATAGGTCCATGGATGAGTGGGATTTGGAGCGATATGGTCTGGGTGCAGGTAGGTGGGATTAGGCAGAAGATCAGGTCAGCATGGACTAGATGTGCTGAAGGGCCTGTTTCTGTGCTGTAGTACTCTCATTATAAGTATACCTTAATACAAATATACCTTAATTACTATTGCTTGGTGGCTCTAACATTCATGGTCATGAAGCGCTTCGAGAGGCTGGTTCATGGCACACATCAACTCCAGCTTCCCAGACAACCTAGACCCATTGCAATTCACCTACTGTGGAAACAGATCCATGGCTGACACCATCTCTCTGGCCCTACACTCATCTCTGGAACATCTGGATAACAGACACCTATGTCAGAATCCTATTTATTGACTATAGCTCCATCTCCACAATTCCAAACAAAGTCATCTCCAATCTCCTATCCCACTCTGCAACTGGATCATTGACTTCCTGTTCAACAGACCACAGTCAAGTAAGGATAGGAAATAACACCTCCTCCACAATTATCCTCAACACAGGTGCCCAACAACAATCTTGCACTCAACATCAGCAAGACCAAGGAATTGATTGTGGAGATCAGGAATGGGAAGTTGGGAGCACACACACCAGTCCTCATTGAGGGGTCAGTGGTGGAAAGGGTGAGCAGCTTCAAGTTCCTGGGCTTCACCATATCGGAGGATCTAGCCTGGGCCCAACACATTGATGCAATCATAAAGAAGGCACACCAGCAGCTCTACTTTATTTGGAGTTTGAGGAGATTCACTATGTCACCAAAGACACTACAGATTTCTATAGATGTACAGTGGAGAGCATTCTGACTGGTTGTATCACAGCCTGGTATGGAGGCTCCAATGCACAGGATTGCAAGAGACTGCAGAGTGTTTTAGACTCAGCCAATTCCCTCACGGGCACAACCCACCCCACCATCGAGGACATCTTCAAGAGGCGGTACCTCAAGAAGGCGGCATCCATTACTAAGGACCCTCACTATCCGGGACATGCCCTCTTCTCATTCCTACCATCGGGGAGGAAGTACAGCAGCCTGAAGACCCACACTCAATGATCAAGGAAAAGTTTCTTCCCCTCCATCATCAGATTTCTAAATGGTCCATGAACACTACTTCGTTATCCTTCTTTTTGCACTATTTATTTATTTTTGTAATTTATAGTAATTTTGCCTTTGCACTGTACTGCTGCCCCAAAACAACAAATTTCATGTCATTTAAGCCAGTGATAATAATTCTGATTCTGATTCTGCAAGGCTGAGTCATCAGCCTCTTTCTTTATAACTGTGACTCTCTATTCTGCATTCTGTTTTCCTTTTTGCTACCTCAATGTACTTACGTATGGAATGATCTGTCTGGATGGCATGTATAGAATCATAAAGTCATGCAGCATGGAAATAGGCCCTTCGGCCTAACTAGTCCATGCTGACCAAGATTCCCACTGAAGTTTGTCCCATTTGCCCACTTTTGGCCCATATCCCTCTAAATCTTTCCTATCCATGTACCTGTCCAAGTGCCTTAAACATTGTTAATTTAGCTGGCTTAACCACTTCCTCTGGCTGCTCATTCCATATACGGACCACCCTCTGAGTGAAAAATTTGCCCCTCAGATTCCTATTAAATCTCTTCCCCTCACTCTCTCAACCAATGGCCTCTGGTTCTTGATTCCCCAACCCTGGGGAAAAAGCTGAATGCACCCTATCTATGTCCCTCATGATTTTATACACCTCTATAATTTCACCCTTCGTTCTCCTACACCCCAATGAATAAAGTCCCAGCCTACTCAACCTCTCTCCATAACTCAGTTGCTTGAGTCCCAACAACGTCCTTGTAAATCTCCTCTGCAATCTTTCTAGCTTAATGGTATCTTTCCTACAGCAGGGTGACTAAAACTGAACACAGTGCTCCAAATGTGGCCTCACCAGCATCTTGTACAACTGTAACATAACATCGCAACTTCAGCACTCAATACCCTGACTGATGAAGGCCAGCAATTGGTTTATTATTGTACACATGACAATATTAAACTGATTCCAATTCCAATTCCATCCAGTTGTAACTGCAAGATGACCAGTAATGTGATCTCTTCCTGTGACCTCACTGCCACCTCAGGGCCCATACTTAGATCCCCACTCTATCTCATATCCATGCTGCCCTTCCTAAGAACTCCGAAAACACAGCATTTCTTTTCACATGTACATCAATAACACCCACTTTAAACCATTGCCACCATTCTTAATATGTGCAGTGTTCCTAAGTTGTCAAAATCAAACACAGATGAGATACAAATTCCTTCCAATGATATGTTGAAATGACCAAGGCCACCTGCTTTGATCCTGATTACATACTCTTTTGCCAAGACTCTTATGTCCAGCAAATGTCTTCGTCTCTCCCTCCTACTCCCCACTTCCCCTCTACTACCAACTGTCTGAACCTGAACCAGATCATGTGCAGCTTCTTGTCAAATTTCACACAGCTATTTGTAGAGAGCTCTCATTTAAATGCAATGGTCTTCAGAGGGCAGGGTGGGGTAGGTAAGGGGGCTTCTGCAGGAGAATCCCAAAATTAGCTTTTGTTTCAACAATACAGTATGCCTTTGGCACAAGTCATGTAGGTTTACAGGTTATCAGTGGCGGGGGGGGGGGGGGGGGGGGGGGGGGGGGGGGGGGGGTGGGGGAGAGGTGAGATGGCAGCACAACTTGGCCAAATGTAACGCACTTCATCATAAATACCTGCAGTGTTGCAGACAACCCATATGTGCTGGAAGTGTCTTCAGGAAGTGTTTCTGAGCTAGAGCTGTGGCAGGAGTCACTGTGGTGAACTTTGTGAATAGCATGTTTGGGAAGGCAGTCACACAGCAGGTTAAGTGTGAGCAATTATAAAGGGTATGGGTGACCACCAGACAGACCAGCCACCCGAGACAATCTCTTTCTCTAACAGGGTTCAACATAATCTTACATTGAGCTTGAAAGTCGAGTCTTAAATCTGGACAAAGAAACAATGAAAGACTGAGGTATGAGTTGGTTGTGGTTGATAGAACATATTGAAAGCACAACAGTGGAATGCAATATTTAGCACTTAAAAGAATGCAAAAATTACAGAAGACATAGATTCCTTTACACACAAAGTCCCAGCAAGAAACATGATTCATCCATAGTTGACAGAAGAAATTATGGGCAGTAATAAATCAAAAAAGAGGCTTGAAAATTGCCAGACTAGTTCTTTCACAGTAGATTTTGGAGTGCAATGGTCTCAGTGTGGGCTTTGGTTAGTGAGGTGTAATTGAGTGTTATTTCAATTTTAGTTTATCCTAAGTTAAAAGTCAAAGCTAGTAACATTTACAGTTAAATTCTTCAAGCCTGGTGTTTTTAGCTGAAGCTTGCAGGTTCAGGTGAGGAGGTAAACAGTGAGGAGGTACCTTGAGTGAAGACTCCCTTTTGTAATTGTAACTGTAACCATTTTAATTGAGTCAATTAATTTCAGATAACTGGACCAGAGCTTTCTGTGCAGAGATAAAGGGAGGCAGACAGACTGCAGCATGGTTCTTTCATAGTGGTTCTTGGAGTGCAGGAGTTTCAGAGTGCACACACTTTGGGAGTGAGGGGCAAGTGCACATTATTTCATTTTTCATCGATATCCTGGATCGCATCTATATCAAGAAGGATGTAGTGCTAGAGATATTGGCGCACAACATGGTGGATAAATCCCCAGGGCCTGACAGGATTTATCCCAGGATGCTAAAGGAAGCAAGGGAAGAGATTGCTGGGAATTTTTGCATCTTTATTAGCTTTTAGTGAGGTGCCACAAGACTGGAGGATTGCTAATGTCCCCTTGTTCAAAAAGGGCAGTAGGAATAAGCCTAGAAACTAAAGGCTTGTGAGCTCTTACATCATTGGAAGCGAAGTTGTTAGAGAAGTTTCTGATGGACAAGATTTATATTCACTTGGAAAGACAGGGACTGATTAGAAAGAGTCAGTGTGGTTTTGTGCAGGGGAGATCATGTATTACAAATCTGCTTGAGTTTCTTGAGGAGGTAATGAAGAAAATCTATGAAGACATTGAAGTAGATGGTTTACATGGACTTCAGTAAGGCTTTTGACAAGGTCCTGCAGGGTAGGTTGGTCCAGACAATCAGGGCACAAGGGATGTGAGACATGTTGGCAAACTGGATCCAAAATTGGCTTGGTGGTAGGAGGCAGAGGGTAGTGGTGGATTGGCATTTTACTGACTGGAAATCTGTAACCTGTGGTGTACTGCAGGAGTCTGTACTGGGACTTCTGTTGTTTATAATATATACAAATGATTTGGATAAGAATGTAGGTGGTGTGATTAGTAAGTTTGCAAATGACACAAAAGTAGGTGGAGTCAAAGATAGTGAAGAAGATTGTCTAAGGATACAGTGGGACATAGATCAGCTGGAAAGTTGGGCAGAGTGGTGGCAGGTGGAACCTCATCCATACAACTGTGAGATAATATACTACGGGAAGTCAAATTCTTGTTGGATGTTAAGAGGGAATGGCAGTGACCTTAGGAACATTAATGTACAGTGAGACCTTGGGGTTCAAGTCCATAGCTCCCTGAAAGTGCCAACACTGGTGGATAGGGTAGTAGAAAAGGCATTTGGTTTGCTTGCCTTCCTCGGCTGAGGCACTGAGTATAACAGTTGGGATGTCATGTTGCAGTTGTACAAAACATTAGTTAGACCGCACTTAAAAGTATTGTGTACAGTTTTGGTTACCACTGTACACGAAGGATGTGGTAGCAATAGAGAGAGTGCAGTGAAGATTGGATCGGCTGGATTCATTCTCACTGGAATGTGGGAGATTAGATGACTTTATAGAAGTTTATAAAATTATGAGGGGCACAGATAGGCTATTCAGAATCTTCTTCCCACAGCAGGGGAGTCTTGAACTAGAGGGCACAGGTTTAAGGTGGGAGGGGAGAGATTTAAAGGAGATCTGAGGGGTACGTTTTTTACAGAGAGATTGGTGAATATCTGGAACAAGCTAACAGAGGAGATGGCAGAGGCAGATACTATTAAAACACTTAAAAGCTGTTTGGCCAGGAAAGGAGTAGAAGGATACGAGCCTGGTGCGGAAAAGTGCATTAGTGAAGACAGGCATCATGGTCACCATGGATGAGGTGGGCCAAATGGTCCTTTTTCTGTGCTGTACAATTCTATGATTGTCCATAGATCCCTCAAGGTTGACGCGCAGGTTGATAGGGTTATTAAGAAGGCATACTTAGTCGAGCCTTCATTAGTCGGGGTATTGAGTTCAAGAGCAGCGATGTAATGTTACATCTCTATAGAACCCTGGTCAGACCACACTTGTTCAGTTTTGGTTGCCTCATTATAAGAAAGGACATGGAAGCTTTAGAGAGGGTGCAGAGGAGATATACTAGGATGCTGCCTGGTAAATGAGGATAGGTTGAGTGAGTCAGGGCTTTTCTCTTTAGAGAGAAGGAGGATGAGAGGGGACTTGATAGAAGTGTACAAGATGATGAGAGGCATAGAGCAAGTTATTCTACCTACTTTTCCGATACCACATAAAATTGAAATTACAGAAAAAATTTTAGGTTTTAATCCTTATCAGAAGGGCATGATAGCAATAATTTATGATCTGATTATGAGATGTGGTCGATGTTCAGGGATCTTATGCAGGATGTTAGGGATAAATATGTCCCGGTGAGGCAGAGAAGGAATGGCAGGGTGAAGGAACCGTGGGTGATGAGAGAGGTGGAACGACTTGTTAGGGAGAAGAAGGTAGCATACATAAGGTATAAGCAGCAAGGTTCAGACAGGGCCCGTGAGGAATATAGGGTAGCGAGGAAGGAACTTAAGAAAGGGCTGAGGAGAGCTAGAAGGAGACATGAAAAGGCGTTGGCTAGTAAGGTTAAGGAAAATCCCAAGGCCTTTTTCACGTACGTGAAGGGTAGGAGGATGGCGAGGGTAAAGGTAGGTTCGATTAAAGACAAAGGTGGGAGAATGTGCCTGGAGGCGGCAGAAGTGGGAGACGTTCTCAATGAATACTTCTCTTCGGTATTCACCAGGGAGAGGGGTCTTGATGACGTGGAAGGGAGTGCAGGTGAGGGTAATGTTCTCGAGGTTGTAGATATCAAGAGAGAGGATGTGTTGAAGTTGTTAAATAATATCAAGACAGATGAATCTCCGGGTCCTGATGGGATTTTCCCCAGGCTGCTTCGAGAGGCGAGGGAGGAGATTGTTGAACCGCTGGTAAGGACCTTTCAGTCCTCGTTGTCCACGGGGTTGTTGCTGGAGGATTGGTGGCGAATGTTGTCCCCTTGACCAAAAAAGGTAGTAGGGATAGTCCAGGGAATTACAGGCCGGTGAGTCTCACGTCTGTGGTGGGTAAGCCGTTAGGAAGGATTCTAAGAGATAGGATCTATGAACACCTGGAGAATCATGGACTGATTAGGGACAGCCAGCATGGCTTTGTGAAGGGAAGATCTTGCCTCACAAGCCTGATAGAGTTCTTTGAGGAGGTGACGAGGAAGATTGATGAGGTTAGTGCGGTGGATGTGGTCTATATGGATTTTAGTAAGGCGTTTGATAAGGTCCCTCATGGTAGGCTACTTCAGAAGGTCAGAGGCCAAGGGATCCAGGGAAGCTTGGCTGTGTGGATTAGGAATTGGCTTGCCTGTAGAAAGCAGAGGGTCGTGGTGGGGGGGAGTGCCCTCGGATTGGAGGGCAGTGACTAGTGGGGTCCCACAGGGATCGGTTCTGGGACCTCTACTTTTTGTGATATTTATAGATGACAGATGAGGGGGTGGAGGGCTGGGTTAGTAAGTTTGCAGATGATACTAAGATCGGCGGTGTTGTGGATAGTGTGGAGGGCTGTCGGAGCTTACAGAGGGATATTGATAGGATGCAGAGCTGGGCTGACAAGTGGCAGATGGAGTTCAATCCGGAGAAGTGTGAGTAGAGTACAGGGTAAATGGCAAGGTACTTGGCAGTGTAGAGGAGCAGAGGGATCTGGGGGTTCATATTCACAGTTCACTGAAAGTTGCCTCACAGGTGGATAGAGCAGTTAAGAAGGCCTATGGGATGTTAGCTTTCATAAATCGTGGGATTGAGTTTAAGAGCTGCGAAGTGATGATGCAGCTTTACAAAACTCTAGTTAGACCACACTTAGAGTACTGTGTTCAATTCTGGTCGCCGCATTATAGGAAGGATGTGGAGGCATTGGAGAGGGTGCAGAGGAGATTTACCAGAATGCTGCCTGGATTAGAGTGCATGGAATATGAGGAGAGGCTTAAGGTGCTAGGGCTTTATTCACTGGAAAGGAGGAGGATGAGAGGAGACATGATAGAGGTATATAAAATATTGAGAGGAATAGATAGAGTAGACAGCCAGCGCCTCCTTCCCAGGGCACCAATGCTCAAGACAAAAGGGCATGGCTTTAAGGTTATGGGTGGTAAGTTCAGGGGAGATGTCAGGGGGAGGTTTTTCACCCAGAGAGTGGTTGGTGCATGGAATGCACTGCCTGGGGTGGTGGTGGAGGCAGATACATTGGACAGATTCAAGAGTTTGTTGGATAGGCATATGGAGGAATGTGAGATAGAGGGATATGCAGGAGGAAAGGGTTAGATAGTGTGAGGGTGGTTGGATGGACGGCACAAAATGGTGGGCCGAAGGGCCTGTTTTGTGCTAATATGGTTCTATGGTTCTATGGTTTAAAGTACGTCAAGAGACACTTGATAAAATTAAGAATGAATGGGAAAGAGAACTTCAGATACTTTTACCTACAGAGACATGGAAGAAAATTCTCCAATTAGTTAATATATTTTCAATGTGTGCTAGACATACTTTGATACAGTTTAAGGTGATTCACAGGAACCATATGTCTAAGGATAAGTTAGTCTGTTTTTATTACCATTTAAATCCTATATGTGACAGATGTAATTCGGAGGTGGCTTCCCTGACACATATGTTTTGGTCCTGCCCTCTTTTGGAAAAATATTGGAAAGCCATTTTTAATATTATCTCAATTGTATTGAATATTGATTTACAACCTCATCCTATTACTGCAATTTTTGGGTTACCAGTGATGGATTCCGGCCATCCATCTGCTTCAGCTTGTCGTATGATTGCATTTGTAACATTAATGGTCAAGAGATCCATTCTATTTAAATGGAAGGATCCTATACCTCCTACCACATTTCAATGGTTTTCTCAAACTATAACATGTTTAAACTTAGAAAAAATTAGGAGTGGCACTGTTGATCCTTCGGTTAAATTTGAGGAAGTTTGGAGTCCATTTATTCAGTATTTCCATATGATATAAGCAGACCTTTCTCAAATCCCTTTCAATAACTTTCTATTTGAATATAGAGGAGCCAAGCTAACGACATAATAATGTTTTTTTAACCGAAGAAATAACAGTCCAGCTTTTTATTTTGAAGTTTTTGTTTTGCTTTTGTTTATTTTTTTTTAACTTTTAGGTTCTCTTTTCATATAATCAAATTTCTTTTCAAATTCTTTTGTATCATGTTCACTTAATAAGAGATTGGGAGGTTCAGATTATATATTTTACTCCCTGTGTTTGTATATGTCAATTGTTACTATTAATCCCGATCTCTTCGCACCGTGTGTATAATCACTATTGTTATGTGTATTAATTTGAAATTTAATAAAAAGATTAAAAAAGAAAGAAAGAGAGTGCTGAGCGAGTGGAACGCACTGCCGGCAGAGGTTGTGGAGGCAGATACATTGGGGACATTTAAGAGATTCTTAGCCACATGAATGATAGAGAAATGGAGGGCTCTGTGGGAGGGAAGGGTTAGACAGATCTTAGAGCAGGATAAAGTGTCGGCACAACATCTTGGGCTGAAGGGCCTGTACTGTGCTGTAATGTTCTATGTTATTCTGAGGTTGGCAGGCTATAACTATTGGGGTATGACAGGGATCAATACTTGGGCTCGAGTTATTCACGATCCATATCAGCAATTTGACTGAGGGGACCAAATATCATATTTCCAAGCTTGCTGACAATACTGAACTAGGTAGGATTGGGGGTAGGGAAGGAGGATGTAAGGAAGCTTCAAGGAGAACTGAGTGGGATATGGCAGATGGAGTATCATGTGGTAAAATATGAGGTCACCTGCTCTGGTGCATAGAACAGAAAACTAAATGCTTTTGCATGATGGGAAATTGGATAGGGGTGATGTTCAAGGGACCTGTCTTGCTTATACACAAGGGCCAACATGCAGGTTTAACATGTGATTAGAAAGACAATTAGTATGTCAGACTTTATAATGAGAGTGGTTGATTGCAGGGGTAAGGGAATTTTATCACATTTATATAGGGTGTTGCAGAGATGGCACCTGCTGACGTGCACAGTTTTGGTATCCTTACCAAGAGGAAGTGCAGTGAAGATTCACTAGCTTGGTTTCAGTAATGGCAGGGTTGTTGTTTGAGAAGAGATTGAGTAGGCAGTGACTGTATTCTCTAGGGTTCAGAACAATGAGAGGAGACCTCATGGAAACTTACAAAACTCAAAGGACATGATAGGCTGGGGGATGTTTCCCCTGATTGAGGAATCTAGTGCCAAGAGTCATAGTCTCAGAATAAGGGATAGGCCCTTCAGGACGAAGATGAAGAAAGATGTCTTCTCTCAGGAGAATCTTTGGAATTCTGTACCCCATTAGGTTTGAGAGCCAGAACTTGACTGTCCATGTTCTAACTGACATGTTCTGTTCACCCACCAGCTCTGTGCTTGCTGACTCACACTTGATCTCAGAAAAGCATTGTATTGATTTTCAAAGCATCATCATCCTTTTCATATCCCTTCCTAATCACAGCACCACAATCCTTTGATTCATCCTCATTCTTCCAATCCTGGCAACTTGAACATCTCCAGATTTAATCCACCATTCCCCATACCTTTAGCAGCATGGGACAGCAGATCTGGAATCTCTCCCACCCTTTAAAACTGCTTAAAACCAACCTCTTTGACCAAGGCATTGGCTTTTTTATCCCACTATCACCCTGTGTGAACATAGAACATAGAACACTACAGCACAGTACAGGCCCTTCGGCCCACAATGTTGTGCCGACATTTTATCCTACTCTAAGATCAATCTAACCCATCCCTCCCATATAGCCCCCTATTTTTCTATCATTCATATGTCTATCTAAGAGTTTCTTAAATGTTCCTAATGTATCTGCTCCCACAACCTCTGCCGGCAGTGCGTTCCGTGCACCCACCACCCTCTGTGTAAAAAAACTTACCCCTGACATCCCCATAGAACCATAGAACAATACAGCACAATACAGGCCCTTCGGCCCCCCATGTTGTGCCAACCTTTAAACCTCGCTTAAGACTATCTAACCCTTTCCTCCCACATATCCCCCTATTTAAATTCCTCCATATGCTTATCTAACAATCTCTTGAACTTGAACAGTGTACCTGCCTCCACCACTATCCCAGGCAGCGCATTCCATCCCCCTTATACCTTCCTCCAATCACTCTAAAATTAGGTCCCCTCGTGTTAGCCATTGTCACCCTAGGAAAAAGTCTCTGAATGTCCACTCGATCTATGCCTCTTATCATCTTGTACACCCCTATCAAATCACCTCTCATCCTCCTTCCCTCCAAAGAGAAAAGCCCTAGCTTGTTCAACCTATTCTCATAAGACACGTTCTCCAATCCAGGCAACATCCTGGTAAATCTCCTCTATACCCTCTCTGAAGCTTCCACATCCTTCCTATAATGAGGCGACCAGAACTGAACACAATACTCCAAGTGTGGTCTAACCAGAGTTCTATAGAGCTGCAACATCACCTCATGGCTCTTGAACTCAATACCCTGACTAATGAAGGCCAACACTCCATGTGCCTCCTTAAGAACCCTATCGATCTGCATAGCAACCTTGAGGGATCTATAGACGTGGACCCCAAGATACTTCTGTTCCTCCACACTGCTATGAGTCCTGCCATTAACCTTGCATTTTGCCTTCAAATTCGATCTCCTGAAGTGTATCACTTCAAACTTATCCGGGTTGAACTCCATCTGCCACTTCTCAGCCCAGCTCTGCATTCTATCAATATCGTGTTGTAATCTACAGCAATCTTCTACACTATCCACAACACCATCCTTTGTATCATCAGCAAACTTACTAACCCACCCTTCCACATCCTCATCCAAGTCATTTATAAAAATCACAAAGAGCAGGGGTGTCAGAACAGATCCCTGCAGAACACCCCTGGTCACCAACCACCAGGCAGAATACGCTCCATCTACCACCACCCTCTGTTGTCTATGGGCAAGCCAATTCTGAATCTACACAGCCAAGTTTCCCTGGATCCCATGCCTCCTGACTTTCTGAATAAGCCTTACATGAGGAACCTTATCAAACGCCTTACTAAAATCCATGTACACCACATCCACTCTACCTTCTTTAATGTGCTTTGTTACATCCTCAAAGAATTCAATCAGGCTCGTGAGGCACGACCTGCCCCTCACAAAGGCATGCTGACTGTCCCTAATCAGCCTGTGCTTCTCTAAATGCCCATAAATCCTGTCTCTAAGAATCTTCTCCAGTAATTTGCCCACCACTGAAGTAAGACTGCTCTGTAATTCCCAGGGTTATCCTTACTCCCTTTCTTAAACAAAGGAACAACTTTTGCCACCCTCCAATCATCTGGCACTACTCCTGTGGCCAGTGAGGATGCAAAGATCGT
The DNA here is from genome assembly GCF_009764475.1 of Pristis pectinata. Classification (NCBI taxonomy): domain Eukaryota; kingdom Metazoa; phylum Chordata; class Chondrichthyes; order Rhinopristiformes; family Pristidae; genus Pristis; species Pristis pectinata. The sequence continues at coordinate 78,734 of NC_067438.1, read as the reverse complement.
CACCAAAGGCGCAGCACTCTCTTCCCTAACTTCCCGTAAGAACCTTGGATATATCCCGTCTGGCCCCAGTGACTTATCTATCCTAATGTCTTTCAATAGTTCCAGCACATCCTCCTTCCTCACATCAACATGCCCTAGCGTATCAGCCTGTCGTACGCCATCCTCACAAACGTCAAAGTCTCTCTCTCTGGTGAATAACGAAGCAAAGTATTCATTAACAACCTCCCCTTCCTCTTCCGACTCCAGGCACATGTTTCCTCTTTTATCCCTGATCAGTCCTACCCTCACTCTAGTCATCCTCTTATTCTTCACATACATGTAGAACACCTTGGGGCTTTCCTCGATCCTACTTGCCAAGGACTTCTCATGCCCCCTTCTAGCTCTCCTAAGTCCATTCTTAAGCTCCCTCCAGGCTACCTTTTAACTCTTCATTGCGCTGTCTGATCCATGCTTTCTAAACCTTAGGTAAGCTTCTTTCTTCCTCTTGACAAAATATTCTACATCTCATGTCAACCACGGTTTCTTCACTCTACCATCCTTACCCTGCCTCAATGGGACAAATATCCAGAGCCCCATGCAAGTATTCCTTAAAAAACTTCCACATTTCTGCTATGCACTTCCCCAAGAACATCTGTTCCCAATTTACGCTCCCAAGTTCCTGCCTGATAGCATCATAATTCCCCCCCCCCTCAATTAAATACTTTCCCATATCATCTGCTCCCATCCCTATCCAAGGCTATGGTAAAGGTCAAGGAGTTATGTCACTTATCTCCAAAATGTTCTCCGACCGAGAGAACTGAAACCTAATCAGGCTCATTGCCCAGTACCAGGTCCAGTATGGCCTCTCCTCCAGTTGGCCTGTCCACATACTGTGTCAGGAATCCTTCCTGTACACACTGAACAAACTCCGTCCCATCCATCCCCTTTACACAAAGGAGATGCCAATCAATATTAGGGAAGTTGAAATCACCCATGACAACAACTCTGTTATTTTTGCACCTCTCCAAAATCTGCCTCCTGATCTGCTCCTCATCATCTCTGCTGCTAATAAGGGGTCTGTAGAATACTCCCAACAGAGTGATCTCTCTCTTTCTCTTTCTCTTTCTGACTTCCATTTTTGGTTTAATGTCATTGTTTTTCTGAAGAACTTTGCAATGTTTTTATTGCATTTAAGGCACTATATAAAAAGGTGTTGTTGTCCTACTCGCAGTCTGAATTTTCTGTCCTTCACCTCCAACACTGTTCCAATGAAACTCAATTTAAGCCCACGGTACAGCAGTTGATCTCCTGACTCTGTATTAGAGCCTTTCAGATCCAACACTGAGATTAACAATTTTAGATACCAATTCTGCTGGACCTACTTGCAGACCCACTTTCAAGAAATATGCAGACAAGCTAATGCAAAGTTAACCTTAAAATAAGGGGGATGGAGAAGTTAGATTGTTCATGTCAGAACTATGCACAACTTGTTTGGGCATTAGTACTGTGAGGCAAATACACAAAATAACACCATGAGAGCAGAACCTTGTTGGTGATTGATTTATTGCTGCTGTTTTATTTGTAGAATAAGTTCTAAAAAAGGGAATGTTATTTGTAACAGCATGAACAATGGTTCTGGTGCTACCAGACCCGCTGTTTTCAGAATTCTGTTTTTGTCAGATTTACAGATCTAAAGTTCCTGGTTTTTTGGGCAAAGCCATGTGTTTGACTGGAAACTTCTCTGGTTCCTGTTGAAAACAAACTAGTGAGCAACATGCTTACAGAGTCTGGAGCTGAAACAAACAAACCTTGAGTTTCTTAATAATGACTGATATGTGTTAGTCACTGTCCAGCAAATAAAGCAGAGCAGTAGTACATCTCCACACAGAAAGGCTGTAATAGTATGATCTGGGAAAATGTGGTTGCAGAAAGCTGTGCATTATTAGACACCTCGTTTATTCTGTGGGAAGTTGCGCAAAATCTTGGTCTCGTGCACGCTGGAAAGAGCCAACTGTTTGCTTATATGGCTGTTTTCATAAATTGTTTCTGAAACAAAAGCAAAAGATAAATGTTAGATGACCAAGAAAACTAAAAAACATGACTCAAAATCTTGTAGTATCACTAGTACTACTGGTCATCACACAGCACCTAGGCTCTTACAAGACTATTCTTATTGCCCACCTGTAGGAAGGATGTCATTAAGCTGGAAAGGATGCTGAAAAGATTGACAAGGATGTTACTGGGACCGGGTGGTGTTAGTTATATGGAGAGAACAGATAGGATGGGGCTTTCTTCCCTGGAGCATAGGAGGCTGAAGGGTGATCTTATAGAGGTTTATAAAATCATGAGGAGCATAGATAGGGTGAATGGTCACAGTGTTTTTCCCAGGTTAGGGGAGTCTAAAACTAGAGGGTGTAAGTTTAAGGTAAGGGGGAAAGATTTAAAGGGGACCTGAGGGACAAGTTTTTCCTACAGAGGGTGGTGGATACATAGAACGAGCTGCCGGAGAAAATGATAGAGGCAAGTATAATCGCAATGTTTAAAGGACATTTGGACAGGTATATGGATAAGAAAGGTTTAGATGGATATGGGCCAAATGCAGACAAGTGGGACTAGCTCAGCTGGTCAACTTGGTTGGCTTGGATGAGTTGGTCTGAAGGGCCTTTTCTGTGCTGTATGACCATGACTGACTCTATGAGCATTTAGTCCCCATTTTCTACTGTGTTCTTACCATTTGCCTTTGACAATTTCATTGCTTGTTTTTTCCTCTTGTAGCATAAGACAACGAGAATTATGTACCCAACATATCCTGGATAACCACCATATCCAAGGTGCCCAAAAGCAACTGTGTTTTCTTTTGATGGTACTGTAATGGAATATAAGTAGTTAGTAAATACTGTCACAAAAATATTTAGATTTTCTACAGTTGGGAATAATCTGTGAGCCATTGTGTAGTCAGATGCCAAGGTGAACCAATTTTCCCACTGGCCCTTCATTTCGTTCAAGTGTGTCCTAACACTAGGGCATGCAGTACCATTTTCAGATTATAGGATAAGACAATATTTATGGATCACTTGGGCATGGAATCCTGGGGCACATGGAGCAAAGGAAGTCAACGTAACTCATTTATTTTATATCATTTGTCCAAAATTCACTCTCATATTTGAGGGTCTCAATGAGACAGGCCCTGACTTCTGGAGCAAGCCTTCGCAGAAAACTGGAGGCTGCTTTGGCTGCAGTTCAGGGGCTAGACCTTACTTAGACCACTGATGGGTCATCTATCTCCCATTCTGATATGATCTTCCTCTACCCCCATCACCCCATTCCAGGTCCTAGACCCACTGCTTGTTGTTCATGTCCCCAGCATTTTGGTCACATACTGACTCCTGCCCCCACCCGGAATGTTGTTCCACTCCCCTCTGCACACAGTCGTATGAAACAACCCTCTGTCATTTCACCACCATTTACCCCCTCCGCCCCCATGGTTGATCTACATCTCTCCCATTCTCTCACCAACTACTGACTGAGGTCTCAATCTGATAGTGATGCTAAAGAGAAGCTAGTTCACCTGGCAGGAGAGTTCAAAATGAGGGGGCACACCCATAAAATTATAGCCAAGCCATGATGTCAGAAAGTGCGAGTGTGAGGCAAAATCGAATGCGGAACGATGTGAGGTCACACATTTTGGTAGAAAAAATAGAAAGGCAGAGTACTTTGTAAATGAAAGGTGTTGGTGTTCAGAGGGACATGGCTGTGCTTGTACACAAATCATTGAAAGTTAACTTGCAGGTACGACAAGCAAAAGATCTATTCAATTTCATTTCAAGAGGATTCGAGTACAAGAGTATGAGCTCTGGTGAGACCACAACAGGAAGGAAGTGGAAGCTTTGGAGAAGGTACAGAAGAGGTTCACCAGAATGTTGCCCTGGATTAGAGGGTGTGAGATACAAGGAGAGGTTAGATAAACTTGAATTGTTTTCTCTGGAGAGTCAAGAGGCTGAGGGGAGACCTGACAGAGGTTTGTGAATTTATGAGCGGCATAGATAGGGTAGATAGTCAGAATCTTTTACCCAGGGTAGAAATGTCAAATACTCAAGGACACAGCTTTGAACTGAGAGGGGGGAAGCTTAAAGGGGGTTCACAAGGTAATCAATTCATTTATCTATCTATCTATCTATTCATTTAATTTTACACAGAGTGTGGTAGGTGCCTATAAAGCACTGCCAGGGGTGATGGTAGAAGCAGATATGTTAGTGGCATTAAAGAGGCATTTAGACCAGCACACGACCAGGCAGGGAATGGAAGGATCATGTTCAGACAGATAGGTTTAATTTGGCATCATGTTGGCACAGACATGGTGGGCCGAAGGGCCTATTCCTGTGCTGTTCTGTGTTCCATAGAACCATAGAACAATACAGCACAATACAGGCCCTTTGGCCCCCCATGTTGTGCCGACCTTTAAACCTCGCTTAAGACTATCTAACCCCTTCCTCCCACATATCCCCCTTTTTTAAATTCCTCCATATGCTTATCTAACAATCTCTTGAACTTGAACAGTGTACAGTGTACCTGCCTCCACCACCATCCCAGGCAGTGCATTCCATGCACCAACCACTCTCTGAGTCAAAAACCTCCCTCTGATATCTCCCTTGAACCTCCCACCCATTACTTTAAATCCATGCCCTCTTGTATTGAGCATCAGTGCCCTGAGAAAGAGGCGATGGCTGTCTACTCTTATCTATTCCTCTTAATATTTTGTATACCTCTATCATGTCTTCCCCTCATCCTCCTTCTCTCCAAAGAGTAGAGCCCTAGCTCCCTTCGTCTCTCCTCATAATCCATACTCTCCAAACCAGGCAGCATCCTGGTAAATCTCCTCTGCACCCTTTCCAACTCTTCCACATCCTTCCTATAATGAGGCGACCAGAACTGGACACAGTACTCCAAGTGTGGTCTAACCAGAGTTTTGTAGAGCTGCATCATTACCTCATGTCTCTTAAACTTAATCCCCCGACTTATGAAAGATAACATCCCATAAGCTTTCTTAACTACCCTATCCACCTGCGAGTCAACTTTCAGTGATCTGTGGATATGAACCCCTAGATCCCTCTGCTCCTCCACACTACTCAGAATCCTGCCATTAACCTTGTACTCTGCCTTGGAGTTTGTCCTTCCAAAGTGTACCACCTCACATTTCTCCAGATTGAACTCCATCTGCCACTTCTCAGCCCAGCTTTGCATCCTGTCAATATCCCTCTGCAATCTCCTACAGTCCTCCACACTGTCCACAACACCTCCGACCTTTTTGTCATCTGCAAACTTGCTAACCCACCCTTCTACCCCCTCATCCAAGTCATTAATAAATATCACGAAAAGTAGAGGTGCCAGAAGCGACCCTTGTGGGATACCACTAGTCACAGCCCTCCAATCTGAATGCACCCCCTCCACCACAACCCTCTGCTTTCTACAGGCAAGCCAATTCTGAATCCACTTGCCCAAGCGTCCCTGGATCCCTTGCCCTCTGACCTTCTGAAGAAGCCTACCATGTGGAACCTTGTCAAACGCCTTACTAAAATCCATATAGACCACATCTACTGCACTACCCTCATCAATCTTCCTTGTCACCCTATCAGGCTTGTGAGACATGATCTTCCCTTCACAAAACCATGCTGGCTGTCCCTAATCAGTCCATGATTCTCTAAATGCTCATAGATCCTATCTCTAAGAATCCTTTCCAACAGCTTGCCCACCACAGACGTAAGGCTCACTGGTCTGTAATTCCCTGGACTATCCCTACTACTGTTTTTGAATATGGGAACAACATTTGCCACCCTCCAATCCTCCGGTACTATTCCCATGGACGATGAGGACTCAAAGATGCTAGCCAATGGTTCATCAATCTCCTCCCTCACCTCGTGGAGCAGCCTGGGGAATATCCCATCAGGCCCCGGGGACTTATCTGTCCTAATATTTTCTAACAGCTCCAACACATCCTCTCTTGATATCTACATGCTCTAGAACATTCACCTTACCAACCCTGTCCTCTGCGTCATCAAGGCCCCTCCCCTTGGTGAATACTGAAGAGAAGTATTCATTGAGAACCTCACCCACTTCTACAGCTTCCAGGCACATCTTCCCACCCTTGTCTCTGATCGGTCCTACCTTTACTCTCGTCATCCTTCTGCTCTTCACGTACGTGAAAAAAGCCTTGGGATTTTCCTTAACCCTACTTGCCAAGGCCTTTTCACGTCCCCTTCTTGCCCTCCTCAGCCCCTTCTTAAGTTCCTTCCTTGCTACCCTATATTCCTCCTGATTCCATTTGCAATATCATGTACAAATCTGATCTTCCTATCTAAGAGATCTATATGTGATAGGGGGAGTACAGAAAAGGTTCACGAGATTGATTCCTGAGGCGGTGCGTTTGTAGTGTGAGGAATGTTTAAGTGCTCAAGACATACTTTCTTGAGAGATGATCTCATTAAAATGTACAAAATTCTTTTGGGGCTTGACACAGTGGATGCAAAGTTAATATTTTCTCTGTTTGGGTTGTCTCAAAGTAAGACATTAGCTAGAACCAAGATGAGGAGATAGTGAAACTTTGGAATTGCCATCCTGAGAGGGAAATGGAGACTTGATTGTTGAGTATATTCCAGATAGAAACTGATAGATTTTTAGGTATTAATGGAATGAAAGAAATGAGTTCAGTGTAGGAAAGTGGTGCTAACATAAAAGATCAAGCATGATCTAACTGAAAGGTGGACCAGGCATTAAGGAAGTGAATGATCTATTTCTGCTTCTATGTCTTATGTTTCTGGTCACCTCTTTACTCTAAAGGAGATGGAAATCTAAACACTCTTCACCAAAAACCAGTTGAGGCTGGAGATCAAATGAGAAATTGAAGAATACCTGTTGGTTAAGTATATTATGAGATATAGAAGCAAGACAGGTACACAGAGCAGTAGTACAGATCCAAGCAAAACAACTTTAGCTGAAGTTGGTGTGTATTGCAATTGGCAGTGATGTGGTCAGATCTCTGATGATAAACCTGACTCGTGAACAATAATATGATGAAGCTGTGGTCATATACGTACAACAGAGCTGGATCACAAAGTCTACGTGTTTGGAGCTGATACGGTTTTCTGCCTTGCACCTGTACGTGCCAACGTCAGATTCCTGCACATTTTGGAGCGTCAAGGACCTGTTGTCCTCTGACAGATGATAGTTCATTCCATTTGACAGAGGCAGATCACATCGGTACCAGCTGTACTGGATGAGATTCCCCGTCTGAGCAGAGCATTGCAGAGTCACATTATCGCCAGTCTGTGGAGCTTTGGGAATCACTTCAACTTGCGGAATGGACACAGCGACTGTATAGGCAAACAGAAAATGGATGAACCAGAGAGGATGAAGAGACAGGATATGAGGAAACCTCTCTACACTGGGCTGGAATATGCAAGTTGTAGATGGTAATTTTTTTTAAAAAACAGAATTTACCTGGTGATCAAGTGTGATACTGAGTTTACAACCTGTCTGATTGCACATGTCTTTGGTCAGTAGGCTGGACGGGGTCGGGTATAAGTTTGGAGTACCATCCCTTCTGATAAGCTTCTTCTCTGAATACTTAGATTAAAATGACCCCCAAATCTTAATTCAGTATGTTTATTGTCTCATAAAACTACTGTTATAGTTAAAACAGTTTGATGTCTGGACTCCCATAGTCCCACTTCATTCCCCACCAGACACACAGAACTTGGAAATATATCATCATTCTTTCATTGGCACTAAATCCAGAAATCTCTGCCCAACAAGCACTGTGAGAGCACCTTCATCAGAAGCTCTTAGGCAGTTCAAGAAGATAGGATACCAACAATTTCTCAATGAAATTAGTGATGAGCAATAAATACTGGCTTTGCCAATGATGCCCGAAATCCAAGTATTGATAGAAAGAAAAAGGAGATGGGTGACTCTGTTAATTATTACAGAAGTGAGAAATGATCTTGGCTCAGAATATCAAAGTGTGGAATCAAAAATAAAAGAAAAAAGAAAATACCGCTGAGAGAAGTTGACAGGCCCACCACCAGTAGCTATAAAGACCAAGTACAGTCACAAAATGGTGGGGTTTGTAAGAAAGGTACGGCAATTATCACGGGTTACTGTAGTCTTCATACAGATTGGACAGATCAAAGGTAGGATTGAGGATAAGTTTACAGAGTCAATTTGTGATAGTTTCTTAGAACAATATTGGGAGAGGTGACACAAGAGGCTGCAGATGCTGGAATCTGAAAAAACAAACAAACTGCTGGAGGAACTCAGCAGGTCAGGCAGCATCTGTGGAGGGAAACGGACAGTCAACATTTCAGGTCCAGATCCTTCATTTGGACTCAGGAATGGTACAGTGTTACATCGGTAGAGCTGCTGCCTCAGAGCTCCAGCGAGCTGAGCTCAATCCTGATCTTGGGTGCTGTCTGTGCGGAGTTTGCACATTCTCCTGTGACCATGTGGGTAGTCCAGCTTTTTCCCCCCACACAGAGATGTGTGGGTCAGTAAGATAATTAGCCACCTTAAATGTGGTGATATCTGGGAGGGTCAGTGGAAATATGGGAAGGAAAAAACGGAGGTACAAGTCGGCATTTTAACTTCCAGTGGCCATTTGATAACGTGCCACAGAAAAGATTACTGAAAGAGCCTGTGGTTTTGCGAGTCATATTTCAGCATACATGGGCCCTGTTAACTGACGGAAAGCAGAGTGTTGGAATAAATGGGTCATTTTCAGTTTGGCGGTCTGTAACACATCCTTCCTCTTATGTGGTGACCAGTACAGCATGCAATACTCCGTGCAGCCAAACCAGTCAAGCATGCCATATGCCTTCTTCACCATCCTATCTACCTGTGTGGCTGCTTTCAGGGAATTATAGACATGAACCCCAAGGTCCCTCTGTTCATTGACATTCCTTAGCACCCTACCATTTACTGTATATGTTCTACCCCTATTTGATTTTCTAAAATGCATCAGCTTGCACTTGTCAGGACTAAATTCCATCTGCCAGTGCTCCATCCAACGTTCCAACAGATTTACATTCTGCTGTAGCCTTAGACAACCTTCCTCGTTATCGACAACAACACCAACTTTTGTATCACCTACATTCTACATTCACATCCAACTCATTAATGTATATCACAAACAACAAGGATTTCAGTGCCAATCCCTGTGGTGCACCCCTAATCATAGACTTCCCATCAGAACATTAGGCCACACTTGGGAGTATTGTGTGCAATTCTGATCGCCCCATTACAGGAAAGGTTTACCATGGTGCTGCCTGGATTAGAGGGTACGTTCTATAAGGAGAGGTTGGCCAAACATGGGTTGTTTTCTCTGGAGCATCAAAGGTTGAAGGGAGACCTGATGAAACTTGGAAAAAGTGATGAGACAGTTCTGAAGCCAAATTAAGAACTCAGTCAAATTTTGGCAATGCTGCCGAATATGGCTGTTCTGTGTCCTTACTGATTTCCTCCAGATAAAACACTTTCCCATTTCGGACCTAAAACTGAAAACTCTTCTCCAATGCAACTGCAGTTACCTAACCTCCACCACAACAGCCCTGCTGGACAGCTTCAATAATATGGAATTCTTTGACTTTACACATTCAACGCTGGGCCTCCTGAGGAAACTGGCAATGAATCCAGGAGAGTCATTGGATGCAAAGATTAAGTCCAACCACATTGCTGTCAACTTGGGACTAAACTCAGAAGGCCAGTAAACAAATAGCAGAAGCAGGAGGTGATCAGCTGGGAGTTTGCCCTGTCAATATATTTCCTGCCAAAGAAGCTGACCACCACATTCACCCCAATAGACACTGGTGAAGGCAGAGTGTCCCTGGACTCCTTCCACCATATTGGATGAGTGGGGCAATTCTCTGGTGTAATGGAGAAGGGTGATATTTGCAAATTGGGTGATGGGCAATGGTCATTGCCAGCCTGAAACCAGGAACACTGGTACACCTATTGGCCTGTTCTGTCATTTTGCAATGGCTCACTCAGTCTCTTCACGGATGCTTTGGGGACCAGTTGATGATTGGTGGCTCAGTAGGGGTAAAGGATGATGGACAGATGGAGCCAGGTGGGGAAGGGGGAGGGGTATTGGGAGATAGAGTCAAGTGGATCAGGGTAGAAGCAGACAGTGGGGGACCAGGAGGGGGAGGGGGACAAAAATGGGAGGACCAGAGGATTGGAAGGAGAGAGAGTGGGGAACACAGGAGGTAAGGGTTACCCGAAACTGGAAAATTCAATATCTTCTGGTTCCTGTCTCACCACTCCCCTTGTACTCTTTATATCGACTGTCTTCCCTCTCTACTCTGTCCTGATGCAGGGTCTCGACTTGAAATGTCGACAATGCCTTTTCCCCCACAGATGCTGCTTGACTCACTGAGTTCCTCGAGCAGATTGTTTGTTGTTCCAGATTCCAGCACCTGCAGTCGCTTGTGTCTCTCTTGCGCCATTACATTTGGCTTCTTAATTTCAGTAGTGATGATAGTAGAACACTGTTCATAACAGGGAAGTTCAAGACCCAAGGCTGGATGTGAGAGAACAAGGTGCAGGGCGACAGGGAACGTAAGAAGGAGTGGGATTGAGCCTGATGGTATAGTTCTGTTAGGAACGAATATGACCTGATGAGCCAAATATCCTCCTTCCACATTAAGTAAAAATTGGAAAATTCAGATAAGTAGTGAATCCAAGATGCTCTGCCTCTGAATCATAGAATCACACAGCACAGAAATGGGCCCTTACGGCCCACCTCATCCATACCAACTGTGATGCCTGTCTACACTAATCCCATTTGCCTGCATTATGCCCATATCCATCTACACCCATCCAATGTTATTGAAAACGATTAGGATAGATAAGTCACTGCGGCTGGACAGGATACATCCAAGGTTATTACAGGAAGCAAGGGAAGAGATTGCTGTGCCTTTGGAGACGATCTTTGTGTCCTCACTGGCCACAGGAGTAGTGCCAGATGATTGGAGGGTGGCAAATGTTGTTCCTTTGTTTAAGAAAGGGAGTAGGGATAACCCTGGGAATTACAGACCAGTAAGTCTTACTTCAGTTGTGGGCAAATTACTGGAGAAGATTCTTAGAGACAGGATTTATGGGCACTAGAGAAGCATAGGCTGATTAGGGACAGTCATCATGGCTTTGTGAGGGGCAGGTCATGCCTCACAAGCCTGATTGAATTCTTTGAGGACGTGAAAAAGCACATTGATGAGGTAGAGCAGTGGATGTGGTGTCCATGGCTTTTAGTAAGGCGTTTGATAAGGTTCCTCATGGAAGGCTTATTCAGGAAATCAGGAGGCATGGGTTCCAGGGAAACCTGGCTATGTGGATTCAGAATTGGTTTGCACATAGAAGACCCTCTGTGGTTGTAGATGGAGCGAATTCTGCCTGGAGGTCGGTGACCAGTGGTATTCCACAGGGATCAGTTCTGGCACCCCTGCTCTTTGTGATTTTTATAAATGACTTGGATGAGGATGTGGAAGGGCGGATTAGTAAATCTGCTGATGATACAAATGTTGGTGGTGTTGTGGATAGTGTAGAAGGTTGCTGTAGATTAAAACAGGATATTGATAGAATACAGAGCTGGGCTGAGAAGTGGCAGATGGAGTTCAATCCGGATAAGTGTGAAATGATACACTTCGGGAGATTGAATTCAAAGGCAGAATACAAGGTGAATGGCAGAACACAAGGTGAATGGCAGAACTCTTAGCAGTGTGGAGGAACAGAGGGATCTTGGGGTCCACGTCCATAGATGCCTCAAGTTTGCCATGCAGGTCGATAGGGTTGTTAAGGTGGCACATGGAGTGTTGGCCTTCATTTGTCAGGGTATTAAGTTCAAGAGCCACGAGGTGATGTTGCAGCTCTATAGAACTCTGGTCAGACCACATTTGGAGTATTGCATTCAGTTCTGGTTGCCTTATTATAGGAAGGATGTGGAAGCTTCAGAGAGGGTGTAGAGGAGATTTACCAGGATGTTGCCTGGATTGGAGAGCATGTCTTATGAGGATAGGTTGAGCAAGCTAGGGTTTTTCTCTTTGGAGAGAAAGGGGATGAGAGGTGACTTGATAGAGGTGTACAAGATAATAAGAGTCATAGGTCGAGTGGACATTGAGACTTTTTCCCAGGGCGACAATGGCTAACAAGGGGATATAATTTTAGGGTGATTGGAGGAAGGTATAAGGGGGATATCAAGGGTAAGTTTTTTTTTTACACAGAGAGTGGTGAGTGTCTGGAACGCACTGCCTGCAGACATTGTGGGGGCAGATACATTAGGGACATTTAAGAGACTCCTAGATAGACACATAAATGATAGAGAAAAATAAATGAGAGAAGGGTTAGATCGATCTTAGAGAGGATAAAATGTCGGCACAACATCGTGGGCCGAAGGGCCTGTACTGTGCTGTAGTTTTCTATGTTCTATCAAAGTTCCTGTCTGAATTCCTGTCCAAGTGCCTTATAAATGTTGTAATCATTTCTGTCTGAACCACTTGCTCTGGCAGCTCATTCCAGATAACCACCATCCTCTGTGTGGAAAAACTTGCCCCTCAGATCTCCTTTAAATTTCTCCCCTCTCACCTTAAACCTATGCCCTCTAATTCTCAACTCCCCTGCCCTGGGAAAAGGATTCTAACTATCCTATCGATGCCCCTCATAATTTTATAAACATCTGTAAGGTCCCCCCTCAGCCTCGGGACACTCCACTGAAAATAATCCCAGCCCATCCAATTACCCTTTATTTCCCTGAAACCTTTTCTCCCTCTTGCCCATCATTTCCCATCTCAGTGTCCTGCCATCACTTGCATTAAAGACAATTTTCACAGCAGTCAATTAAGGCATACATTTCCAATGACCCAGGTTACATCCTGACCTCAGGTGCTGTCTGTATGGAGTTTGCACTTTCTCCCTGTGACCACATAAATGCTCCCAGGTGCTCTGGTTTCCACCCACATCCAAAAGACAAGCAGGGAGGTTAATTGACTGCTGTGAAAGTTGTCCTTAATGTGTGTGATGGCAGGACACAAAGATGGGAATTAATAGGCATGAAAGAGAAAAGGTTTCAGGGAAATAAGAGGGCATATGAGACTGATGGTGCCATTTGAAAACCACCAAAGAGCCGATGGACTGATGCCTTCCTCTTATGTCAGAAGAAAAAATGAAAGGTAAAAGCCTTTCTTCATAAGACAATCCATCTTTACCTGGAAGCACTGTAGGGAATCTTGGTGAAATTAACCTCGTAAAGCCATTGAGCTTTGCTTAAGCAGAATTGGACCAGACAAGTTTGATTATTAACAAAGGAATTAGCACAGACCAGAGCTTAAAGTGATCTCTAGATTGGTTTGATTGTTACTGGTGGAATCAACAGAGACCAGATCCTACACTGATATTCTGCACGCATTATGGAGCAGGCTAAGACTATTCAAGGAAGTGAAATCAGTTTACCATTTACAGTTAGAAAAACTGAACGTTTAGCCGATCTCCCATCTGTAGTTGTAACTTCAAGTTCATAAGTCCCTTCATCCGTAATTTGTATGTCTTTAAGAAATAATTCTGCATTGGTCATGGAGAAGTTCACTCGGTTTTTGAAAGCCTCTGAGATGTATAGGTGCAGGGAGTCGGGCGAAAATGTGAGGATTGAACTTGATATCTTGTCCTGAATGAATCGCCACTCCAAATTAAAGACTTGACCTGATTCACTGATGTTGTGATTTAGAGGAAATCGTACAGTCTGGTTAAGCCTTCCATCCAGTACCTTCTGCCTTAGATCTGCTAAGGCTGTGCTCCTACCTAGAAAAAGTGGTCACACAACATGATTCAAACCACAGAACATCAAATTCCCTATGCTCTTCCTTTCCACCCCCCCCCCCCACATTCTCTGTCAATAGCCATTTGCCCACTTTGCAAGATCATGGTGCTTCTTGGAGGTGAGTAGGGAGAAGGAGAAATGCTGGTGAGGAGAGGAGATAGCATGAGAGAGATGGGGGAAGGGAAGGTGGGGAATGGTAGGTAGGAAAGGACAGGGAGAGAGATAGATGGGGTGGGGGCTACAGAGAAATGGATTGGGGGAAGAAGGGGAATGAGGGAGCTGGAGAGAAAGGGAAGTACCATGGATTGAGAATGGGGTCAGCCAGTGAATAGTGCAGCAGACCTGAGGGGCTGAATTGGTTTGCTCAGTGGCTTGGAATCTCCCAAAGCACAGCAGTCTCAAAGGCTGGCTTGGAACAGTTGTGAATGTTGCAATAATCTGCTGTATGACTATGGCCCTCCCACTCTGCTTCCTCTCCTCCTGTGAAACAGAGCCACCCACGGTACCACAAGCATGGCTGCTGCTGCCGCCGCCAAGTGTCATCACCCCAAATGTACCTAAAGTGGTGCATCTATCAGAGAGGTTGGGCTGAGGGTGATGGCCCAAGGGATTTCCTGCACAACCTGCATCTTCTATTGAACTTAGGGTTTGTCATTTCCTTCCTGCTTGTGCTCTATTTACCTGCAATGTGACCACAGGTCTAAACATGCTGTCCACGTACATCACAGCATTGTGGTTACTCCACAGTGAATTCACCTGCAGATCCAGCTCCATCATGCAGTTAACCAGTAGCTGCAGTTAATCACACTTCCTTACATAGGTTGCAGAGACACAGCAGGTATCCTTGGTTTCTCACCAAGCACGTCCAAGCTCTCCTGCATAACTTACTCTTCAATTTCTTAAAATTAAATTAAAGCCTCCTAATTATTTCGGAGCCTTAGTTTATCCTTAGCACACCCTCTCACCATTGAAGGACCCTTTAAACTCCCTGGGCTTATATTTCTGCCCCTTTTAAACTCTCCTGTTGAAGATGAGATGCTGCTGTTCCTTAAGCATGATTTGAGCTTTTAAGAACAGTGTAGTATATCACAGGTATAGGCCCTTCGGCCCACCATGTCTGTGCTGACCATGATCCTAATTTTAACTAATCTCATTTGCCTATACATGGTTTATATCTCACCATTCACTGCCTGTTCATTTGCCTATCTAAATGCCTCTTAAACATTACTATCATATCTGCTTCCACCACTTCCCCTGGCTGTGAATTCCAGGTAACTACCACTCTCTGCGTAAAAAAAACTTGCCTCGTAAATCTCCTTCAAACTTTCCCCTTCTCACCTTAAAGCTACGCCCACTAGTGTTTGACACTTCTACTCTGGGAAAAAGACTATCTACCCTATCTATGTCTTTCATAATTTTATATACTTCTATCAGGTTGCCCCTCAGCTCAAGCGCTCCAGGGAAAACAATTCAAGTTTGTCCAACCTTTCCTTATAGCTTAAACCTTCTAATCCAGGCAACATTTTGAGAAACCTCTTGGAACATAGAACATTACAGCACAGCACTGGCTCTTTGGCCCACGATGTTGTACTGACCTTTTAACCTACTCTAAGATCAGTCTAACCCTTCCCTCCCACATACCCCTCCATTTTTCTATCATCCATGTGCCTAAGAGTCTCTTGAATGTCCCTCATGTATCTGCTTCTACCAGCACCCCGGCAGTGCATTCCACGCACCCACAACTTTAAAAAACTTACCTTTGATTTTCCCCCTGTACTTTCCTTCAACCTTTCCTCCATTCACCTCTTTATATGGTGCCCACTTCTTCTGCACTCTCTCCAAACCCTTCACATCCTTCTTGTAAAGGGGTGACCAGAACTGCATGCAATAGTCCAAATGTTGTCTAACCAAAGTTTTATACAGTTGCAAAGGTCTTCCTGACTTTTATACTCAGCACCTCAATCAGTGAGGCAAATATGCTGTATGCATTCTTTACCACCCTACCTACTTGTGTTACCACTTGCAGGGAGCTATGGACTTGCACCCCAAAGGCCCTTCTGTACATCAATGCTCCTATGGGTCCTGCTATTTACTGAATACTTTCCTCTTGCATCTGACCTCTGAAAGTGCAACACCTCACAAATGTCTGGGTTAAATTCCATCTGTCATTTCTCTTCCCACACTTGCAACTTGTATATATCCTGCTGAATCCTTTGACAACCTTCCTCACTATCCACAGCTCCCCCAATTTTTGTGTCATTTGCAAACTTACTAATCAACCCACCAACATTTTCATCCAAAACAGAGGTCCCAGCACTGATCCTTATGGAACACCACAGGTCACAGATCTCCAGTCAGAATAACAGCCCTCCACTACTACCCTCTGTCTTCTAGGACCAAGCCAATTTTGAATCCAATACACCGTCTCTATTGATCCCTTGTGCCTTAATCTTCTGGATCAGCCTACCATGAGGAACCTTGTCAAAAGTTTAATTAAAGTCCATGTCGACAATGTCCACTGCCCTACCCTCATCAATCATCTGGTGTACAAGATAAGAGCATTTGATATTAGGGGAAGTGTGTGAGCATAGATTGGAGATCGCTCGTCACATCGAAAACCAAGTGTTGGAATAAATGGGTCTTTTTTGGGCTAGAAGAACATTACTAGTGGAATGCTCCAAGGATCAGTTCTTGTCCCTCATTTGTTTCCTATTTATGTTAATGACCTGAAGGAGAGGGCAGAGTGTGTGGTATACAAGTTAGCCAATGACACAAAGGTAGGTGGGAGGACATTTTGCAAAGAGAAAATTTCGACTTTGTGACAAGACCTAAATTAGTTGAGTGAGTAGGTGAAAACTTGGCAAATGGAATTTAACGTGGGCTGGTTTGACATCATACTTCAGTAAGAGGAATCTAAAGATAGGCTGTTATCTTAAGAGAGAGATTACAGGTGAATGTCGAAGGAGTTGATGAGAAGGAAGGAAAAAAACAAAATGTAGGTTTGTACAAATGGCTGGTTGGTGCAAACTCGATGGACTGGAGGGCTTGCTTCTGTGTCATCTCTCTAACTCAATTAGTCACAAAATAGTACAAGAGTAGTTAGTGAGCTTGAAAGCTGATAAATCCCAAGGACGCAATGATCCACGTCCCAGAGCTTTGAAAAAGATGACAAAAGAGATAGTGGATGCATTAGTCATCATCTTCCAAAATTCTGTGAGTGCTGTGCGCTGGAAAGTTGCAAACGTGACCCCACTACTTAATATTAGAAGGAGAGAGAACACAGGAACTACTGACCTGTGAACCTTATGCCAGTGGTATATCGAAAACTATCTAAACAGAACACCTTGAAAAGATGAGTAGAATTAGGCAGTGTCAGCATGGATTTATTAAAGGAAAATCATGTTTGACTATTTTGCTGGTTCCTTTGAGTATGTGGCTAGTAGAATAGATAAGGGGGAAACTAGTAGATGTGTTGTATTTGGATTTTCTGAAGGTTATGGTAAGGCATAGGAAAATGGCCAGCAAGGCTAGAGCACATGGTTCTGTGGCAGTGAGCATGAATCCCGGATGGTATGTTGCCTCCCAGGTGCCAGGGTCCGGGATGTCACTGATCGGGTCCACAGGATTTTTGAGCGGGAGGGAGAGCAGCCAGAAGTTGTGGTCCATGTTGGCACCAACAACATAGGTAGGAAGGAGGATGAGGTCCTGAAGAGTGAGTTCAGGGAGCTGGGCAGAAGACTGAGGAACAGGACCTCTAGGGTAGCAATCTCGGGATTGCTGCCGGTGCCACGCGATAGTGAAGGCAGGAATAGGAGGAGCTGGCAGATAAATGCGTGGCTGAGAAGTTGGTGCAGGAGGGAGGGTTTTAGATTTCTGGATCATTGGGATCTCTTCTGGGGAAGGTGGGACCTGTACAGAGAGGACGGGTTACACCCGAACCAGAAGGGGGCCAATATCCTTGCGGCTAGGTTTGCTAGGGTGGGTCGGGAGGGTTTAAACTAGTTTGTGAGGGGGAAGGGAACCGGAGGAGTAGGTCAGAGGAAGAAGGGGATGGGGAAAAGTCGGATCAAACAGGTAGAGAGGCTTTGGGGAAGGAGAACAGGCTATAAAAGTAGTAAGATAGATGGACTGAAGTGTGGTTACTTAAATGCAAGAAGTGTCAGGAATAAGGGAGATGAACTGAGGGCTTGGATAAGTATGGGGGACTATGATATTGTGGCTATTACAGAGAAATGGCTGACGTCAGGGCAGGAGTGGATATTGAATATTCCTGGTTTTCGGTGCTTTAAGAGGGATAGGGAAGGGGGGAGAAGAGGAGGAGGGGTGGCGATACTGGTCAGGGACACTGTTACGGCTGTGGAAAGGATGGATGTTGTAGAAGGATCATCTCCAGAGACTGTATGGGTGGAAGTAAGGAACAAGAAAGGATCAGTTACTCTACTAGGAGTATTCTATAGGCCCCCCGGTAGCAGTAGAGATATAGAGGAGCAGATTGGCAGGCAGTGTTTGGAGAGAAGCAAAAATAACAGGGTTGTTATAATGGGAGACTTCAACTTTCCAAATATAGACTGGAACCTGCTCAGTGCCAAAGGTTTAGATGGGACGGAATTTGTTAGATGTGTCAAGGAGGGATTCCTGACGCAGTATGTCGACAGGCCGACTAGAGGGAATGCTATGCTAGATCTAGTTTTAGGAAATGAACCGGGACTGGTGAAGGATCTATTGGTGGGTGAGCACTTGGGGGACAGTGACCATTGCTCCATAACCTTTAAAATTGTCATGGACAGGGACAGGTGCCAAGAGGACAAGAAGGTATTTAATTGGGGAAGGTCGAACTATGAGGCTATAAGGAGAGAACTTGGAAGTGTAAGGTGGGATGTCCTTTTTGAAGGGAAATGTACCATGGAGATGTGGTCGATGTTCAGGGATCTTCTGCAGGATGTTAGGGATAAATATATCCCGGTGAGACAGAGAAGGAATGGCAGGGTGAAGGAGCTGTGGGTGACGAGAGAGGTTGAACGACTAGTTAGGGAGAAGAAGGTAGCACACATAAGGTATAAGCAGCAAAGTTCAGACAGGGCCCGTGAGGAATATAGAGTAGCAAGGAAGGAACTTAAGAAAGGGCTGAGGAGAGCTAGAAGGGGACATGGAAATGCGTTGGCTAGTAAGGTTAAGGAAAATCCCAAGGCCTTTTTCACCTACGTGAAGGGTAGGAGGATGGCAAGGGTAAAGGTAGGTCCGATTAAAGACAAGGGTGGGAAGATGTGCCTGGAGGCGGCAGAAGTGGGAGAAGTTCTCAAAGAAAACTTCTCTTCCGTATTCACCAAGGAGAGGGGTCTTGATGACGCGGAAGGGAGTGCTGGTAAGGGTAATGTTCTCGAGGTTGTAGATATCAAGAGAGAGGATGTATTGAAGTTGTTAAATAATATCAAGATGGATAAATCTCCAGGGCCTGATGGGATTTTCCCCAGGCTGCTTCGAGAGGCGAGGGAGGAGATTGCTGAACCACTGGTAAGGATCTTTGAGTCCTCATTATCCACAGGGATGGTGCCGGAGGATTGGAGGGTGGCGAATATTGTCCCCTTGTTCAAAAAAGGTAGTAGGGATAGTCCAGGGAATTACAGACTGGTGAGCCTTACGTCTGTGGTGGGTAAGCTGTTAGAAAGGATTCTAAGGGATAGGATCTATGAACACCTAGAGAATCATGGACTGATTAGGGACAGCCAGCACGGCTTTGTGGAGGGAAGATCTTGCCTCACAAGCCTGATAGAGTTCTTTGAGGAGGTGACGAGGAAGATTGATGAGGGTAGTGCGGTGGATGTGGTCTATATGGATTTTAGTAAGGCGTTTGATAAGGTACCTCATGATAGGCTTCTTCAGAAGGTCAGAGGCCAAGGGATCCAGGAAAGCTTGGCTGTGTGGATTAGGAATTGGCTTGCCTGTAGAAAGCAGAGGGTTGTGGTGGAGGGAGTGCCCTCGGATTGGAGGGCAGTGACCAGTGGTGTCCCGCAGGGATCGGTTCTGGGACCTCTACTTTTTGTGATATTTATAGATGACTTAGATGAAAGGGTGGAAGGCTGGGTTAGTAAGTTTGCGGACGACACTAAGATCGGCGGTGTTGTGGATAGTGTGGAGGGCTGTCAGAATTTACAGAGGGATATTGATAGGATGCAGAGCTGGGCTGACAAGTGGCAGATGGAGTTCAATCCGGAGAAGTGTGAGGTGGTACACTTTGGAAGGACAAACTCCAGGGCAGAGTACAGGGTAAATGGCAAGGTATTTGGCAGTGTAGAGGAGCAGAGGGATCTGGGAATTCATATTCACAGTTCACTGAAAGTTGCCTCACAGGTGGATAGAGCAGTTAAGAAGGCCTATGGGATGTTAGCTTTCATAAATCATGGGATTGAGTTTAAGAGCCGCAAAGTGATGATGCAGCTTTACAAAACTCTAGTTAGACCACACTTAGAGTGTGGCCGCATTATAGGAAGGATGTGGAGGCATTGGAGAGGGTGCAGAGGAGATTTACCAGGATGCTGCCTGGATTAGAGCGTATGGAATATGAGGAGAGGCTTAAGGTGCTAGGGCTTTATTCACTGGAAAGGAGGAGGATGAGGGGAGACATGATGGAGGTATATAAAATATTGAGAGGAATAGCTAGAGTAGACAGCCAGCGCCTCCTTCCCAGGGCACCAGTGCTCAAGATGAGAGGACATGGCTTTAAGGTTATGGGTGGGAGGTTCAGGGGAGATGTCAGGGGAGATGTCAGGGGGAGATTTTTCACCCAGAGAGTGAATGGTTGGTGCATGGAATGCGCTGTCTGGGGTGGTGGTGGAGGCAGATACATTGGACAGGTTCAAGAGTTTGTTGGATCGGCACATGGAGGAATGTGAGATAGAGGGATATGCGGGAGGAAAGGTTTAGATAGTGTGAGGGTGGTTTGATGGATGGCACAACATGGTGGGCTGAAGGGCCTGTTTTGTGCTGTATGGTTCTATGGAATTGTGGGTGATTTACTTAGGTGAGTTGAGAATTGGTTATTGGACAGAAAGCAAAGAGCTGGAATAAATGGATCTTTTTCAGATTGGCAAGTTGTGACTCGTAGGGTACCATAGCAACCTGTGCCCAACCCCTGCTATTCACAGTGGGCATCAATTTCTCAGAAGGGACCCAATTCAAATCCAGTTCTTCTAGTGAGACGAAACTAGATGGCATTATGAGTATAGAGGAGGATGAAAGAGGCTTCAAAGGATATAGACAAGCTGAGAGAGTGGTTGTTACAGAAAACAGAGATTGGGAAATATTGATGTTCAAAGGGACCTAAGAGCCTTTGTGCACAAATCACTGAAAGCCAACATACAGGTGGTATGTTGGCCTTTATTACAAGAGTTTGAAACAGGAATAAGGAAGTCTAATTGCAATTGTGGTGAGCTTGTACCCAGGGTATTGTGTACATTTTTGGTCTCCTTAGCCAAGAAAGGATGTACTTGCCACAGAGAAGGTGAAACAAATATTCATTAGATTGGTTCCAGGGTGGGTGGGTTTGCTGCATTAAGAGTGTTTGAATAGACTGGACTGTATTTTCTAGCGTTTAGAAGAATGAGAGATCTCGTCGAAACGTACAAAGTTTATACAAGCCTCATCAGGATGGATGCAGGGAGAATTATGTTCCCTGTATGAGGATTCGCGGACCAGTTAGCACAGTTTGAAAAGAAAGGGTGGGTCATTCAGGACTGAGATGAGGAGAGGGTGCTGAAATTTGGAGGCTCAGTTGCGAAGTTCATTCAAATCAGAGCTTGACGGATTTCTGGGTTCTGAGGAAATCAGTCGATGTGTGGATTGTGTAGAGAAGTGGCACTGAGTAGACCTTGATGGATGGTGGAGGAGTCTTGATGGGCCAAATAATTGACTCCTGCTCCTATTTGTTATGTTATATTCTTACATTCTTATAGATGGGATGAGCTCCAAGGCCTGGGATCCTGAACTGAGGATCCACTCTGGTAGCTTGTGTACGACTCTGTGAACCTTTACCAGCCTATAAACCCCCAACCCACCCCTGACAATTGACATCTTTCAGAGCTGGTTTCAGATTCACATTGTGTAACGTTCACAGCAGAGAAAACCTCAAACAATTGATAAAAGGGCCAAAACCACAAGCTGCCCGAATCAAGCGAGGAAAAAAATATCAAAACAGGAACTGAGCTAAGTGAAGCCTCCCACAAACCACTTGTGCTGTTGGCACCTTCAACAGACTTATTGCAAAAAATATTTTCTTTAACCTCTGTCTTTGTTCAGCACACTAACCAAGGCCCTGAACATTATCTCACAACAGCCACTAAACCAGGACTCCATCTGAGGCACTCTTCAATTTCCTGTCAACTGCAGCCTCCTCTATCAATGGTCTCCCCGCCACTGAGACCAAAAGTGGGAAAAGGTATTGTGGTTCAGGGAACTGCGTAGTGAGGTCGGGGCAGTGGGTCAGGGGACACAGGATCTGTGGGATGGAGGGGCTGTGGGATGGGGACTATGGGACAGGAAGCAAAGGGAAGGCATCCAGTGGGGCCAGGAGAAGTGTCTGTGGAATGGAGGATCTGCAAAATGGGGCAGTGGGACGGGGTCAATGGTGGTGCAATAGGGGTAGTTCAATAGGGGTGCGTCTGTGCAATCAGGGCATAAGTGGGACAGGGGTTTTTGTAAGGGGAGGAGTGTGAAGGATAGAGAGAGAGAGACCTGAGGGAAGATGGAATGACTTTGATGGGGAGGGTCTGTGGGATAAGGTGTGTGGTTAATGGGGTGCCATTGGTTAAGCCCCATCACTGTTGACAGTGAGGTTTCTGATGGACACTCACTGTCTGTGTACTTGTGGCTCATCTCTGAAGTTGTATCCTTTCGACACTATGATAAAATATGACCCCACTATATTGATCTGAAAATGACAAGTCTAGCTTTTGGTTTGATTCTAAGCTGTTGGCTCAGTAACTCTGATTGTGCTGCTGGTAGAACATTAGGCCTGGGACCCTGCTTGATTATAGCTGCCTTTCACCCTGGTCACAGAAACAGAGGTTAGTTCCAAGGGCTAAAGGGCTAATCTTGGCAGATATATTGGGAGCACCGTCTCGGATGGTGAAATGGTATTTGCTCAAAGCTGTGCTTCTGGAACTTGGTAGAACAAGCCATCAGATCCATCTGAAGGAATCCAGCAGCACATCTGCCTGGAGACTCCTGGCTTGTTCTTACATGCTCCACCCAGTCAATCCAGGATTCCCTTGGCACAGGGAGTCCACAGGAATGATGAGAAAAAAAAACAAGGCTTATGAGTTGCTTGACTCCTTCCTCCAACCAAAATCCTTTGATGCCAAGGCTCACCATTCAGGGAACTTCTAACAACCATCCTCCCAACACCCATTGTTGTTACTTTGAGCTGGATTCAGCGCAATCATAAATGGTTCCATGGGCCATTCCATCAAATCATATCAACTGGCCAACCAAAATCAGACAAATAACTTCAGTTTGTAAAATAGCAGCAAGCCACAAGATCACCACCTTATATCTTCATCTCAATAAATCCAGAATCCAGCATGATGTCATGGAGTCATAGAGCAATACAACACTGATACAGGCCCTTCAGCCTAACCAGCATATCAACCACATTGTCCACCTACCTAGTCCCAATTTCCTGTGTTCAGCCCATATCTCACCAGGCCCCATCCCTCCATGTACCTATCCAAGTTCTTCTTAAATGATACTATTGAACCTGCCTCAACCATTTCTGCTGGCAGCTCATTCCATATACTCACCATCCTCTGCATGAAAAAGTTGCCCTTCAGGTCCCTTCTAAATCTTTCCCCTCTCATCCTAAATCTATTCCCCCTAGTTTTGAACTACACTACCCTGGGGAAAAGACTTATCCACCTTATCTATGCCTCTCAAAAGACTTATCCACCTTATCTATGCCTCTCATAATTTTAAACGCTTCTTTAAGTTCGCCCCTCATTCTCCCACCTTCCAACGAATAAAGACCTAGACTGCCCAACCTCTCCCTGTAACTCAGGCCCTCTAGACCCAGCAACATCCTTGTAACTCTTTCGAGTTTGACCATTTCTTTCCTATAACATGGTAACCAAAACTGCACACAGTACTCCAAATGTGGCTTCACCAACGACTTATATAACTGCAACATAATATATACATAACTCCAATACTCAAATGCCCTGACTGATGAAGGCTGGCATGCTAAACGCCTTTTTCACCTCCTTGTCTACCTGTGATGCCGTTTTCAACAAAGTGTGCACTTGTACTCCAAGGTCCCTATGTTCCATTACACTCCCTACTACCCTACCATTCATTGTACGAGTCCTACGCTGGTTTGACTTTCTAAAATGCATCACCTCACACTTCTGTATTGAAATCCATTTGCCACTCCTTGACCCACTTTGCCAACTGATCAAGATCCTCCTGTAATCTACGATAACATTCTTCACTATCAACAACACATTCCAATTTTATGTCATCTGCAAACTTGCTGATCAAGCCTTGTGCATTCATATCCAAATCATTTCTATAAATAACATATAACAAGGGTCCCAACACTGACCCCTGGGGCACACCACTAGTTACCAGCCTCCATTCTAAGAAACAACCTTCAACCACCACCCTCTGCTTCCTACCTCCGAGCCATTTTTGGATCACCTAACTAACTCTCCCTGGATTTCTTGGGACCTAAACTTCCAGACCAGCCTACCATGCGGGACCTTGTCGAAGGTCTTGCTAAAGTCCAAATAGACAACATCCACTGCTCTGCCCACATCTACCCTTATGGTTACCTCTTCAAAGAACTCTAAAAGCTTTGTCAAGCATGACTTTCCCTGCATAAAGCCATGCTAACTCCTAACTTTGACTATCCAATTGCTGGTAGATCCTGTCTCTCAGAATTCCCTCCAGTGAATTACCTCCAGTAATTTCCCCTCCAGTAATTTCCCCACCACTAATGTCAGGCTGACTGGCCTGTAGTTCCCTGGCTTGTCCTTGTGATTTTTATAAATGACAGATGAGGATGTGGAAGGGTGGGTTAGTAAGTTTGTTGATGATACAAAGGTTGGTGGTGTTGTGAATAGTGTAGAAGGCTGCTGTCGATTACAACAGGATATTGATAGAATGCAGAGCTGGGCAGAGAAATGGCGGATGGAGTTCAAGCCAGATAAGCTTGAAGTGTTACTTGTTGGCCTTCATTAGTCAGGGTATTGAGTTCAAGAGTCGCGAGGTGATGTTGTAGCTCTGTAGAACTCTGGTCAGACCACAAATGGAGTATTGTGTTCAGTTCTGGTTGCCTCATTATGGGAAGGATGTGGAAGCTTTGGAGAGGGTGCAGAGGAGATTTACAAGGATGATGCCTGGATTGGAGAGCATGTCTTATGAGGATAGGTTGAGTGAGCTAGTGCTTTTCTCTTTGGAGTGAAGGAGGATGAAAAGTGACATGATAGAGGTGTACAAGACGATAAGAGGCATAGATTGAGTGGACAGTCAAAGACTTTTTCCCCAGGGCGACAATGACTGACATGAGGGTACATAATTTTAAGGTGATTGGAGGAAGGTATAAAGGGGATGTCAGGGGTAAGTATTTTTTTTAAACACAGAGTGGTGGGTACATGGAATGCACTGCCTGCAGAGGTTGTGGGGGCAGATATATTAGGGACATTTAAGAGACTCTTAGATAGACACATAAATGATAGAAAAAATAGGGGGCTCTGTGGGAGGGAAGGGTTAGATAGATCTTAGAGCAGGATAAAATGTCGGCACAACATTGTGGGCTGAAGGGCCTGTACTGTGCTGTCGTGTTCTATGTACTATGTACTCTTCTTAAACAAGGGAAGAACATTAGCCACCTTACAGCCTTTGAGAACTTCATCAGTGGCTAATGATGAAGCAAATATCTCCACTGGGGCCTCTACAGTTTCTTTAGCCTTCCACAAGGTCTGAGGATGTACTCAGTCAGGCTCTACAGATTTATCCACCTTAATGAGCTGTAAGGCTGCAAATGTCTTCTCCTTGGTAATAGGAATGTTCTCCAAAACATCTCCACTTGTTTCCCTTATCTCTTGAGCAACCATGATTTTCTTCTCAGTAAACAATGAGGAGAGATACTCGTTAAAACTCGCACCCATCTTCTGTGGCTCGAGACATAGGCGAGCCTGCTGATCTCTAAAGGGATCTACTCTCTTCCTGGCCACCCTTTTACTGTTAATATACCTCTTGGGATTTTCCTTAACCTTACCTGCCAGATCCATGTTATACCCTCTATTTGCTCTCCTGATTTCCCTCTTGTATTCTTAATCTTTTTATAGTCATCAAGGGATTCACTCATCCCTGACCTCCTAAACCCAAAGTATGCTTCCTTCTTTTTCTAGACCAGAGCCTCAATATCTTATCAGGCAAGATTCTCTAAAGATGCCAGGTTTACTCCTCACTCTAACAGGAATATGCTGCCCTAGACTCTTGATATCACTCTCAAAACCTCCCAGTTGCCATTCATTCCCTTTCAACATGCTCACCCAATCGATCTGCTAGATCCTGCCTAATTCCCTCAAAATGATCCCAGCTCCAAGTTAGGAGCCTAACCTGTGGACCTGTCCTATCTTTTTCCATCACTATCTTAAAATTAATAGAACTATGGTCACTAGAGCCAAAGTGCTCCCTGACTGCCACTTCAGTTACTTACCCAGCCTCGTTCCCAAGAGGGTAGTCCAGTATTTCACCCTCCTGAGCAAGGCCCTCTATATATTGACACAGGAAGCTTTCCTGGAAACATTTCAAAAATCCAGATCTTCTAAGCCCTAACACTGTGTGGTCCACTCAGTGCCGGGGGAATTAAAGTCTCCCTCTAACATAACCCTATTATTCTTACAACTATGAGCAATTTCTCTACACACCTGCTCATCAAGTTCCCGTTGATTATTGGGCGGTCTATAATACAGCCCCAGAAGAGTGACCGTCCCCCTTTTGTTCCTATGTTCTACCAATATGTGGAGCTCTTCTTCTGCTATCCTCAGATCTGTGCCATTTCTTTGGCCAGGAGTCTTCACTTCAGATGGTGGACCTTTCTCCCAACTTCAGAATGCAGAATTCTTGACTCACTTGCATCCCTTCCTTTGGTCTCGTGCCTTCTTTAAATTTATTCACATGTGACTGCTGGCACGACATTGACATTCTCAATTTGTGCAACTACATACTCTGAAATTTCAGCATCCCGTTCACCAAGGATCAATACCAACATTGTCCTCAATCTTGCTGACAAGGACAGTGCTGTTGTGGTTTAGTGAATGGACCTCCACTCTGCACGGGCTGAATACCAGCTCTTACACATTCTCATAACTCCCAGCTGAGACATGACTCCACCAGTGAACATCAGCTCATTGTTTCCCGCTTCTACCCAAGATCCAGAAGCAGGACTAACTGGGCAGACCGTTTATTTTACCTTTCTCCTTGTCCCATAGACCTTACTTTGTCCTGCCTTGACTTTATTCTTTCTTCCTTTGTCCAGTCTCTTCCCACTTACATCTGTGAAACCTCTGATCCAATCCCTCTGCACCTCCATTCCACTCCAGTATGGTCTGAGGGCACTTCACTTCTTCCTTGAACAGAGGTCCATCTCGTTCCCCTCCACCACTCATTTATGTGGTTAAATGCATCCCCACATTGACCAACTTCACAAAATCCACTCATTTCCTCCAAATCAAAATCTCAGCTATGGAAACTGCCTGCCTCTTTGTGGGATATGTGGAAAAGTCCCATGTCAGTCTGCTTAGGCTTCCTCTTTCGGCTCTCGGCCCAGTACATTGATAACTGTTTACTCGCTTCCTGTTTTTGTACAGACAGAAATATTTTACCACTTTTGTATATTTGCTTCCAATTTTCAACCTGCTCTCACTTTAATGTATAATAATGTGAGAAATAGGAGTAGGCAGAGGCCATTCAGCCCTTGAGCCCTGGTGAGATCACTCTTGCAGTATTGTGCACAGTTGTGGTCACCCTGTTAGGGGAAAGACTTCATTAAGCTGGAAAGAGTGCAAAGAAGATTTACCAGAATGTTGCCAGGACTCGAGGGCCTGTTTAGGGAGAGGTTGGGCAGGCTAGGCCTTTATTCCTTGAAATATAGGAGACTGAGGGGTGACCTTATAGAGGTGTATAAAATCATGGGGATAGAGAGGGTGTATTCACCCTCTCTATCCCCCTCATGATTTTATACACCTCTATAAGTCTTTTTCCCCAGGGAAAGGGAATCAAAAACTAGAGGGCATAGGTTTAAGGAGAGCGTCAAAAGAGTTAAGAGGGACCTGAGAGGCAACTTCTTCACCCTTAGGGTGGTGTGTTTGTGGAACGAGCTGCCAGAGGAAGTGGTTGGGGCAAGTACAATAACAACATTTAAAAGACACTTGGACAGGTATATTCATAGGAAAGCTTTAGAAGGATATGGGCTAAATCAGACGTGGGACTAGCTTAGATGGGTATCTTGGTTGGCACAGATGAGTTGGGCTGAAGGGCCTGTTTCCATGCTGTATGAGTCTATGACTCTATGACTGAATCTATTGACCTTTGTACTGAACAATCCATGACTGAGCCTCAACTACCCCCCGGGATAGAGGCACAGACAGAAGATCTCAGAATCTTCCCTTTCTCAACTTCTCCACTGCCTTGAGGGGATAGATGAGCAACTAATGTGCATCAGAATTCCACACACTCCCAGGACCTGTTATTCAACTTGAACTTTCTTCTGATTCAGCACCATGTCCAGAAACTCTTCAAGGACCTCCATTAATGTTCTGCAGTCTTGAGACACTGTTTACGTTCATTGAACGATCAGAGAGATATCAGTTCTCTTTATGGAGAAATAGATCAGCAGAGTGGAGGACAGAACAAAAGAGAAAAGAAGTAGAGGGGATCACAGTGGAAATGTGTAGAGTCACAAGCAGGACTTAAGATACAACAGTAAGGCATTTGACAAGGTACCTGATGGTAGGCTCATCCAGAAGATTAAGATTCATAGGATTCATGGTGACTTGATTGTTTGGATTTAGAATTGGCTTGCCCATAGAAGACAGTAGTGGTGAAAGGGTGTTATTTGATCTGGAGGTCCATGACCAGTAGTGTTCCACTGGGATCGGTCCTGGGACCTTTGTTTTTTGTCATGTATATACAAATTACTTGAATGAAAATGTAGATGGGTAGGTTGGTCAGTTTGCAGACAGCACAAAGATTGGTGGAGTTGTGAACAGTGTAGAGGTTTTTTCAAAGGATCCAGCAGAATACAGATCAGTTGCAATATGGGCAGACAAATAGCAGATGGAGTTTAATCTGAGCAAGTGTGAGGTGTTGCACTTTGGGAGGTCAAATGTAAGGAGAAAGTATACAGTTAACGGCAGGACCCACAGCATTTATGTACGTAGGGGTCTTGGCGTTCAAGTCCATAGCTCCCTGAAAGTGGCCATGCAAGTAGATAGGATGATAAAGAAGGTGTATGGCATGCTTGCCTTTATTGGTTGGGGCATTGAGTATAAGAGTAAGGTCATGTTGCAGCCAAATAAAACTTTGGTTAGGCCACACTTGAAGTATTGTGTGCAATTCTGGTCGCCCCATGACAGAAAGGATGTGAGTGCAGAAAAGGTTTACCAGGATGCTGCCTGGATTACAGGGCATGAGATATGAGAGACTGGACAAACTTCAGTTGTTTACATTGGAGTGTCGGAGGCTGAGAGGAGACCTGGCAGAAGTTTATAAAATTATGAGATGCATAGGTAGGGCAGTCAGTCAGAATCTTTTTCAGAGGGTAGAAATGTCAAATACTGTATGACATGCATATAAGGTGAGAGGGGAAGTTTAGAGTGGTGCGGGGCAAGTTGTTTTTTTTTTACAGAGTGGTGGGTGCCTGGAACGGACTGCCAGGGGTAGTGGTGGAAACATACAATAGTGGTGTTTAGGAGGCTTTTAGATAGACACATAGACATGCAGGGAATGGAGGGATATGGATCATGTGCAGGCAGAAGAGTTTTGGTTTAATTTGGCATCGTGCTCGGTGCGCACATCATGGGCTGAAGGCCCTGTCCCTGTGCTGAACTGTTCTATCTTCTATGTTCTGAACACCTATCGATCCCAGGAGAGAAGTGAGCACGTCTCCTTCAACATCATCTCACATCCATTGAGTATGTTCATGCCTCGTTTGTCAGCAACTGGTTACTTGTTAGGATCCGTTGTATCAGAATGACCAGGGTTTAAGGGTTAAAAGAATTAACCAGTTTGCCAGTTTAAGGACACACAACGTAACTAGTAAGAAATTTGAAATTGGCCAAGCTGGTAGCGTGTCGGTCCAGAAAGAAAGTTCCTCTTGCCCATGTACAAGACTTGAGGAAGCTTCACTACCCAAGGTTGTTCAGCACTTTACATTAAAAAGTAACTCTCCTTCCCGAAAACTAAAAACTTACAAATACCACTTACTTGTTTGTAAGATCTGCAGCAAAGTTGTGATCAGCAGCAACCTCATGTTGTCTCTTCCAACAACCTAGTCTCGAAATAACAGTGGGTTAGAATTATCAAGGCAAACCTGCCGTGCACAAAGGAAACCCACAGCTGTGGGCAGTGTGTAGGAGAAAACGTGCCGCACTTTGTTGCAGGGCGTAGCCAAGCTCGAGACATGTACTGTCCCTCCGTATCACTCATCCTCCCTTTCTTCCTGTTTCTCTCTTGCTCTCCTGATAATATTCCTCTCTCCCTCAGATCTTGCCCTCCTCCCCAACTCACAATTATACTCATTACTCAGTTCCCCACTCCACCCATCACTCTTGATCCCTTGCCCAATCACACACACTCAAATCGAAAAAACAGAAAACATTGGAAACACTCAGCAGATCAGGCAGTATTTGTGGAGGGACAAACAGAGTTAACTTCTCAGATCAAAGACGCTTTGTCAGTGGAATTCACTTTTCTATTTCTCCCTCCACAGATGCTGCCTTACCTGCTGGGTATTTCCAACATTTTTTGTTTTTGTTTCAGATTTTCCAGCAATTGCAGTTTCTCTAAAATTTTCTCCCCTCTCCCTCTGCCCTCACTCTCTGCCCAGTTGCTTCTTTCTGCCTCTCGCTCTTCCACTTCTCTTCACTTTCTCTTTTAATCCCTTGCTCTTCCTTCTCTCCACTCCCTCCCTCCTGCTGTGTTAATTTTCCACTGTTCAAGTTCATTTCTGTGCTCAGGAGCAGCAGTCAGTTTGAAATAGTTCAATTATATATTTTCAAAGAGGATGTGAGAAGTAACGGAAGTGTCTTTGGTTTGGCCCAGGCTATGCATTGGATTGTGCTACTAACGTGTGAATGTTTTCACATAGCAGAAGTTGAAAATGAAAATGGGAGGTAGATTTCTTTGTGCAGGCAGTCATCCCAGGAGTTGGAATGGCCAGAGACTGTGAACAGAGTTGACAGAAAGACCCTGGGCTTTCACCTCCAGCACAAATTGGATGAAAACAAACAGATCCAGTGGGAGGAACTTATCTTTTACTTTACATTTTAATCATTGAAACAGACAACATAGTAGAAGGTGATTTAACTCACCTCTGCCTACACAATATATCCAACTCTCCTCATTTTTCCCTGCAATGTTTGTCATTTATTTTTCCAATTTACTTCTGAAAGGCACTCTGAAACTGCTTCCACTGCCCTCTGAGGCAGGGCAGTCCAGATCATGACAACTTGCTGCTTGAAAAAATTCTCTTTATTCTTTCAACAATCATTTTATCAGGGCATGGATAGGGTGGATAGTGGGTAACTTTACCCCATGGCAGACATCCAAAGGTTTAGAGTAAGGGGTAAGACACTTAGAGAAGATCTGAGGAGGATGCTGTAATACACTGCCTGAGGGGGTAGTGGAGCAGATACTCTCCAGCATTTAAGTAGTATCTAGACAGCTTGATTTGCCAGCATAGAAGGCTATGGACCAAGTGCTGGTAAATGAGATTGACATCAGAACTGGAATCAGGTTTATTATCACTGACATCTGACATGACATTTGTTTTGTGGCAGCAAAGTCATAAAAATTACTTTAATTACAAAATAAATAAATAGTGCAAAAAAGACGGACTCTTGACCTCACAATATAGAGCATCACAACACAGTATAGGCCCTTTGACCCACGATGTTGTGCCGACATTTTATCCTGCTCTAAGATCTATCTAACCCTTCCCTTCCACATAGCCCGCCATTTCTCTATCGGTCATGTGCCTATCTAAGAGTATCTTAAATGTCCCAAATGTTTCTGCCTCCACCACCCCTGCTGGTAGTGCGTTACACGCGCCCACTGCTCTGTGTGGAAAAACTTGCCTCTGACATCGCCCCATACCTTCCTCCAATCACCTTAAAATTATGCCCCCTCATGTTATCCATTTTCGCCCTGGGAAAAAGTCTCTAACTGTCCACTCAATCTATGCCTCTATTCATCTTGTACACCTCTACCAAGTCACCTCTCATCCTCTTCCTCTCCAAAGAGAAAAGCCCTAGCTCACTCAACCTATCCTCATAAGACATGCTCTCCAATCCAGGCAGTATCCTGGATAATCTCCTCTGCACTCTCTAAAACTTCAACATCCTTCCCATAATGAGGCAACCAGAATTAAACACAGTACTCCAAGTGTGGTCTAACCAGAGTTTTATAGAGCTGCAACATTACCTGGCAGCTTTTGAACTCAATACCCTGACTAATTAATGCCAACACACCATACGCCTTCTTAACAGCCTGATCAAGCTGCACGATAACTTTGAGGGATCTATGGATGTGGACTCCAAGACCCTTCTGTCCCTCTACACTGCAAAGAGTCCTGCCATGAACCTTGCATTCTGCCTTCAGATCTGATCTTCCAAAGTGTATCACTTCACACTTTTCCAGGTTGAACTCCATCTGCCACGTCAGCCCAGCTCTGCATCCTATCAATATCCTGTTGTAATCTACTGCAACCTTTTACACTATCTACAACACCACCAACCTTTGTATCATCAGCAAACTTACTAACCCACCCTTCCACATCCTCATCCAAGTCATTTATAAAAATCACAAAGAGCAGGGGTCCCAGAACAGATCCCTGCAGAACACCACTGGTCACCAACCCCCAGTCAGAATATGCTCCGTCTACAACCACCCTCTATCTTCTATGGGTGAGCCAATCCTGAATCCACACAGCCAAGTTTCTCTAGATTCAGTGCCTCCTGACTTTATAAATGAGCCTTCCATGAGGAACCCTATCAAACACCTTACTAAAATCCATGTACACCACATCCACTGCTCTACCTCATCAATGTGCTTTGTCACATCCTCAAAGAATCAATCAGGCTCGTGAGGCATGACCTGCCCCTCACTAAGCCATGCTGACTGTCCCTAATCAGCCTATGCTTCTCCCATAAATCCTGTCTCTAAGAATCTTCTCCAGTAATTTGCAAACCACTGAAGTAAGATTCACTGGCCTGTAATTCCCAGGGTTGGCCTTACTCCCTTTCTTGAACAAAGGAACAATATTTGCACCCTCCAATCATCTGGCACTACTCCTGTGGCCAGTGAGGATGCAAAGATCATCGCCAAAGGCGCAACAATCTCTTCCCTTGCTTCCTGTAATAACCTTGGATATATCCCATCTGGCCTGAGTGACTTATCTATCCTAACGTTTTTCAAAAGTTCCAGCACAGCATCTTTCCTCACATCGACATGCCCTAGCGTATCAGCCTATTGTACGCCATCCTCACAAGTGTCAAGGTCTCTCTCACTGGTCAATACTGAAGCAAAGTATTCACTAAGGACCTCCCCTACCTCTTCTGACTCCAGGAACATGTTTCCACTTCTATCCCTGATTGGTCCTACCCTCACTCTGGTCACCCTTCTATTCTTCACAAATGTGTAGAACGCCTTGGGGTTTTCCTTAATCCTACATGCCCCCTTCAAGCTCTCTTAAGGCCATTCTTAAGCTCCCTCCTGGCTACCTTGTATCTCTCCAGAGCCCTGTCTGATCCTTGCTTTCTAAACCTTAGGTAAGTTTCTTGCTTCCTCTTGACAAGATTTTCTACATCTCTTGTCAACTGTGGTTCCTCCACTCTACCATCCTTACCTTGCCTCAATGGATCAAACCTCCCCAGAACCACATGCAAGTCCTCCCTAAACAACCTCCACATTTCCACTGTGCACTTCCCCAAGGATACCTGCTCCCAATTTACACTCCCAAGTTCCTGCCTAGTAGCAACATAATCCCCCTCCCCCAATTAAATACTTTCCCATATCGTCTGCTCCTATACCTCTCCAAGGCTATGGTAAAGGTCAAAGAGTTATGATCACTGTCTCCAAAATGCTCTCCCGTTGAGAGGTCTGAAACCTGATTAGGCTCATTGCCTAGTACCAAGTCCAGTATGGCCTCTCCTCTAATCGGCCTGTCCACATACTGTGTCAGGAATCCTTCCTGGACACACCGAACAAACTCTGCCCCATCTGTCCCCTTTACGCTAAGGAGGTGCCAATCAATATTTGGCAAGTTGAAATCATCCATGACAACAACCCTGTTACTTTTGCACTTCTCCAAAATCTGCCTCCTGATCTGCTCCTCAGTGTCTCTGCTGCTGTTTGGGGGATCTATAGAAAACTCTCAACAGAGTGATTGCTCCCTTCCTGTTTCTGACTTCCACCCACACTGACTCAGTAGATGATCCCTTCAGGATATCCTGCGTTTCTACAGCTGTGACACTGTCCCTGATCAGCAAAGCCACTCTCCCATCTCTTTTACCTCCTTCCCTATCCCTTCTGAAACATCTAAAACCTGGAATATCCAGCAGCCATTCCTGCCCTTGTGACAGCCAAATCTCTGTAATGATCACAATGTCGTAGTTCCATGTACTTACCCACGCTCTATGTTCATCACCCTTGTTCCTGATACTTTTCACATTAAAGCAGACACACTTCACCCCACTCAACTGACTGCAGTTTTGCCCTTTCAAATGCCTATCCTTCCTCAGTCTTTCTACACTCTGCATCTACTTGTACACTTTTCTTTTTCAATCTTTTTATTAGTTTTCAAATGAATACAGATTGATATATAGCATCAATATTTATACATGTAATACAAAGAGATCAGGAGAACAATCATGGCATAGATAATCATAAAGAACAAAAAAAATTTTAAAAAATCTGTAGATTCAACAATCTCTTAGTAAATGAATATAATATAAAAGAAAGGAAAGAAAAAGATTTATTATATAAATTAAAAAGAGAAGGAAACCCCAAATCAATAAGAAAAATTGTAAACAATATAAACTAAACTAAACAAAAAAAATTTCAAAAAAACAAACAACAAAAAAAACAGCTAAAATTTCTCAGTGGAAACAGAGCAATATTATGTCGTCAACTCTGTTCCTCTAAGTTGGAAAGTTATTGAAAGGGGATCTACATCATGTGAAAATATCGAATAAATGGATTCCAAATATCTTCAAATTTAAGCGAAGGATCAACAGTACCACTCCTAATTTTTTCCAAGTTCAAACATGTTATAGTTTGAGAAAACCATTGAAAAATAGTAGGGGGTATTGGATCCTTCCATTTAAGCAAAATGGATGGTTTGGCCATTAATGTAACAAAAACAATCATACGGTTAATGGAAGCAGATAAATGGCCAGACTCTATCCTTGGTAGTCCAAAAATTGCTTGATAGGGTGAGGTTGTAAATCAACCTTCAATACGTTTGAAATAATGTTAAAAATGTCTTTCCAGTATTTTTCCAAAAGAGGACAGGACCAAAACATGTGTCAAAGAAGCCACATTCGATTTACATTATTAACATATAGGATTTATATGGTTATAAAAATGAGCTAACTTATCTTTGGACATATAGGTCCTGTGGACTACCTTAAACTGTATCAACGAGTGTCTGGCACACATTGAAGATGTATTAACTAAATGAAGAATTTTCTTCCAAGTCTCTATAGGTAGAGATGTCTGGAGTTCACCTTTCCATTCATTCTTGATTTTGTCCAATGATTCTAGACGTATTTTCATAATTAAATCATAAATTATTGCTATCAAGCCCTTCTGATAAGGATTAAGACCTAAAACTTTTTCCGTAGTTTCAATTTTGTAAGGTGTCGGAAAAGAGGGTATAGTAGTTTTTAAAAAATTTCTGATCTGTAAATATCGAAAAAAGTGTGATCTAAGCAAATTATATTTATTAGACAATTGTTCAAAAGATGAAAAACAGTTATCAATGAATAGATCACGAAAACATACTATTCCCTTTTCCATATGGAAAAAGCTGAGTCAGCTCTGGATGGATGGAAGAAAAAATTAGATTGAATTGGACTTGACAAGTTAAATTTATTCAATCCAAAAAATTTATGAAATTGAAACCATATTCATATTGTATGTTTAACAATTGGGTTAGTCGTAACATGTACTTGTACACTAAATGCAACAACCTCTGACCTATCACTCTGGTTCCCATCCCCCTGCCAAACTAGCTTAAACCCTCCCCAACATTTCTACCAAACCTGCCCACAAGAATATTGGTGCTCCTGTAGTTCAGGTGTAACCTGTCCCTTTTGTACAGATCATACAAATGCAAATGATTTACTTAAATGCAAGAAGTATCAGGAATAAGGAAGATGAACTGAGAGCTTGGATAAGTACATGGGACTATGATATTGTGGCTCCTGCAGAGACTTGGCTGTTAACAGGGCAGGAATGGTGATTGAATATTCCTGGATTTCAGTGTTTTAGAAGGATGGTGGTGGGGGGTGCAGAAAGAAGAGGAGGAGGAGATGACGATACTGGTCAGGGATACCATTACCGCTGCAGAAAGGGTGGATAATGTAGAAGGATCCTCTCTAGAGTCAGTATGGGTGGAAGTTAGGAACAAGAAAGGAGCAGTTACTCCACTGGGAGTATTCTATAGGCCCCCTGGTAGCAGTAGGGGTACCGAGGAGCAGATTGGGAGGCAGATTTTGGAAAGGTGCAAGAATAACAGGGTTGTTATCATGGGAGACTTCAACTTCCCAAATATTGATTGGCACCTACTTAGTGCTAAAGGTTTAGATGGGGCAGAGTTTGTTAAGCGTGTCCAGGAGGGATTCCTGTCACAGTATGTTGATAGGCCGACTAGAGGGAATGCCATATTAGATCTAGTATTAGGTAATGAACCGGGTCAGGTGACAGATCTCTCGGTGGGTGAGCATTTGGTGGACAGTGACCACTGCTCCCTAACCTTCAGCATTGTCATGGACGAGGATAGGAGCAGAGAGGACGGGAAGATATTTAATTGGGGAAGGGCAAATTATGAGGCTATAAGGCTAGAACTTGCGAATGTAAATTGGGATGACATCTTTGAAGGGAAATGTACTATGGAGATATGGTCATTGTTCAGGGATCTCTTGCATAAATTTGTCCCAGTGAGGCAGAGAAGGAATGGCAGAGTAAAGGAACCATGGGTGACAAGAGAGGTGGAACAATTAGTTAGGAGGAAGAAGGCAGCTTACATGTGTAGGCAGCAAGGATCGGACAGGGCTCATGAGGAATATAGGGTAGCAAGAAAGGAACTTAAGAAGGGGCTGAGGAGAGCAGGATGGGGACATGAAAAGGCCTTGGCGAGTAGGGTTAAGGAAAATCCCAAGGCTTTTTTCACATACGTGAAGAGCAGAAGGATGACGAGAGTAAAGGTAGGACCGATTAGAGACAAGGGTGGGAAGATGTGCCTGGAAGCTGTGGAAGCAGGTGAGGTTCTCAATGAATACTTCTCTTCAGTATTCACCAAGGAGAGGGGCCTTGATGATGCAGAGGACGGGGTTGGTAAGGTGAATGTTCTAGAGCATGTAGATATCACAAGAGAGGATGTGTTGGAGCTGTTAGAAAATATTAGGACAGATAAGTCCCCAGGGCCTGACGGGATATTCCCCAGGCTACTCAGTGAGGCGAGGGGGGAGATTGCTGAACTGTTGGCTAGAATCTTTGAGTCCTCATTGTCCACGGGAATAGTACCGGGGGATTGGAGGGTGACAAATTCAAAAAAGGTAGTAGGGATAGTCCAGGGAATTACAGACCAATGAGCCTTACCTCTATGGTGGGCAATCTGTTGGAAAGGATTCTTAGAGATAGGATCTATGAACATTTAGAGAATCATGGACTGATTAGGGACAGCCAGCATGGCTTTGTGAAGGGAAGATTATGTCTCACAAGCTTGATAGGGTTCTTTGAGGAGGTGACCAGGCAGATTGATGAAGGTAGTGTAGTAGATGTGGTCTACATGGATTTTAGTGAGGCGTTTGACAAGGTTCCGCATGGTAGGCTTCTTCAGAAGGTCAGAGAGCATGGGATCCAGGGAGGCTTGCCCGAGTGGATTCAGAATTGGCTTTCCTGTAGAAAGCAGAGGGTTGGTGAAGGGAGTGCATTAAGATTGGAGGGCTGTGTCCAGTAGTGTCCCACAAGGATCGGTAGTGGGACCTCTACTTTTCGTGATATTTATTAATAACTTGGATGAGGGGGTAGAAGGGTGGGTTAGCAAGTCTGCAGACAGTGGTGTTGTGAATAGTGTGGAGGACTGTGGGAGATTGCCGAGGGATATTGATAGGTTGCAGAGCTGGGCTGAGAAGTGGCAGATGGATTTCAATCTGGAGAAGTGTGAGGTGGTACACTTTGGAAGGACAAACTCCAAGGCGGAGTACAAGGTTAATAGCAGGATTCTGGGTAGTGTGGAGGAGCAGAGGGATCTGGGGGTTCATATCCACAGATCATGGAAAGTTGCCTCACAGGTGGATTGGGTAGTTAAGAAAGCTTATGGGATGTTAGCTTTCATAAGTCGGGGAATTGAGTTTCACAAGTTCACAAGACAAGGGAGCAGAATTAGGCCATTCAGCCCATCGAGTCTGCTCCAAGGAAAAGGGAAAAAAGAAAAAGAAATGAGACATGGGGGGGGGAGGAAAAAAAAACTATTCTAATCCCAATTTCCGGCCTTATCCCCATATCCCTTGATACCCCGACTATTTAGATATCTATCTATCTCTTCCTTAAACGCCTCCAATGATCCGGCCTCCACTGCTGTACCTGGCAAGGAATTCTACAAATTCACCACCCTCTGGCTATAGAAATTTCTCCTCATCTCTGTTTTAAAACTGTACCCTCTAAGATTGTGCCCTCTGGTCCTGGACTCACCCACCAAGGGAAACAGCCTAGCCACATCTACTCTGTCCAGTCCTTTCAACATTTTAAATGTCTCTATGAGGTCCCCTCTCATTCTTCTGTACTCCAGTGAGTACAGTCCAAGAGCCGACAAATGCTCATCATACGTAAGCCCTTTCATTCTGGGAATCATCCTCATAAATCTCCTCTGAACCCTCTTCAACATCAGCACATCCTTCCTAAGATATGGGGCCCAAAACTGTGCACAGTATTCCAAATGAGGCCTCACTAGTGCTCCGTAGAGCCTCATCAACACTTCCTTACTTTTATACACTATACCTCTTGAAATGAATGCCAACATAGCATTCGCTTTCTTTACCACCGATCCGACCTGGTGGTTAACCTTTAAGGTATCCTACACGAGTACCCCCGAGTCCTTTGTACTTCTGTACATTGAATTTTCTCTCCTTCTAGATAATAATCTGCCCGTTTATTTCTGTTTCCAAAGTGTACAATTGCACATTTCTCAACATTGAATCTCATCTGCCATTTCCTTGCCCATTCTCCTAAACTATCTAGGTCTCTCTGCAGCCTTCCTGTCTCCTCAATACTCCCTACTCCTCCACCTATCTTGGTGTCATCCGCAAACTTATCCACAAAACCATTTACTCCATCATCCAAATCGTTAATGTACAAGGTAAAAAGGAGCGGCCCCAACACCGACCCCTGCGGAACACCACTAGTAACCGGTAGCCAACCAGAACAAGATCCTTTTATTCCCACTCTTTGCTTCCTGCCAACCAGCCAATGCTCCACCCATTCTGTTATCCTACCTATAATTCCATGACCTCTCATCTTATTAATCAGTCTCTTATGTGGCACCTTGTCAAAGGCCTTTTGAAAGTCTAAATACACAACATCTACCGCCTCTCCCTTACCGCCTACCTGTGATTTCTTCAAAAAACTCCAATAGATTGGTCAGGCAGGATCTTCCCTTCACAAAAACCATGTTGGCTTGGACCTATCTTGCCTTGCACCTCTACGTATTCCGTAACCCCATCCTTGAGGATAGATTCCAATAACTTTCCCACCACTGACGTCAGACTAATAGGTCTGTAATTTTCTTTATGCTGCCTCCCACCTTTGTTATACAATGGAACTACATTTGCGACCCTCCAGTCCTCCGGAACCATGCCTGAATCTATCGATTTCTGGAAAATAATCGCCAATGCCTCCGCTATCTCTAAAGCCACCTCCTTCAGAACCTGGGGATGCACCTCATCCAGTCCGGGAGACATCAGTCTTTAGTCCATTTAGTTTTCCTAGCACCTTCTCCCTAGTAATCTTAACTGAACTCAATTCCATTTCGTGAGACTCCTGACTAACCGGCACATTGCTGATGTCCTCCATGGTGAAGACCGATGCAAAATATTCATTCAATTCCTCTGCCATCTCTCTATCGTCCATTATAATAGCTCCTGCACCGTTATCAATTGGTCCTATATCAACCCGTGTCTCTCTTTTACACCTTATCTATTTAAAAAAAACTCTTAGTATCCTTTCGAATGTTATCCGCCAGCTTCCTTTCATAATTCCTCTTTTCTTTCCTAATGACCTTCTTAGTTTCTCTCTGCAGGTTTTTAAAAGCTTCCCAGTCCTCTGTTTTGCCACTAATTTTTGCTTCTTTGTACGCCACCCCTTTTGCTTTTATTTTAGCCTTCACCTCTCTCGTTATCCACATTTGTGCCTTTTTTCCATTAAAAACCTTCTTTTTTCTTGGAATATATCTATCCTGCAATTTCCTTATTTCCTGTAGAAATTCCTTCCATTTCTCCTCTGCCGTCCCTCCAGCCAGCTTACTCTTCCAATCAATTAGGGCCAACTCCTCTCTCATACCATTGTAATTTCCTTTGTTCCACTGAAA
This sequence comes from Pristis pectinata, assembly GCF_009764475.1. NCBI lineage: Eukaryota > Metazoa > Chordata > Chondrichthyes > Rhinopristiformes > Pristidae > Pristis > Pristis pectinata. The sequence goes on along the minus strand of NC_067438.1, from coordinate 37,815 downwards.
TATCGATACACCAGTTACCAATTTCTCCTTCTCAAACTTGAAACTGAACTCAATCATATTGTGATCACTGGTTCCCAGTGGTTCCTTTACCTTTAGTTCCCTAATCACCTCTGGTTCATTACACAGCACCCAATCCAAAACAGCCGATCCCCTGGTGGGCTCTTCAACAAGTTGCTCTAGAAAAACGTCCCTTAGACATTCCACAAACTCCCTCTCCTGAGTACTACCGCCATTCTGGATTTCCCAGTCCACCTTCATGTTAAAATCCCCCATAATTATCTTCACATTGTCACTCTGGCATGCTATTTCTATCTCAAACTGCAACTTATCGTCCACTTGCTGACTGCTATTAGGGGGCCTATATATGACTGCTACCATTGTCCTTTTACCCTTGCTATTCCTTAGCTCCACCCACAAGGATTCCACCTTCTCTGACCCAATATCCTTCCTTTCTATCGATTTTATATCACTATTAACCATCATGGCCACACCTCCCCCTCTGCCTACCCGCTTATCCTTCCTATACACTGTGTACCCCTGGACATTCAGTTCCCAATCACATCCGTCATAAAGCCATGACTCGGTGATTGCCACAATGTCATATTTATTAACCTGCAGTTGTGCCACTAGGTCATCTACCTTAATCCTAATGCTACGTGCATTTAAATACAGTACGTTTAGTCTGGTATCTGCTATTAATTTTGTTTAAGAGTTTAAAAGATACAAGGTAACGATGCAGCTCTACAAAACTCTGGTTAGACCACACTTGGAGTACTGTGTCCAGTTCTGGTCACCTCATTATAGGAAGGATGTGGAAGTGATGGAAAGGGTGCAGAGATTTACCAGGATGCTGCCTGGATTAGAGAGTATGCATCATGAGGAGAGTCTAAGGGAGCTAATGTTTTACTCATTGGGGAGAAGGAGAATGAGGGGAGACATGATCGAGGTATACAAAATATTAAAAGGAATAGATAAGAGTAGACAGCCAGCCCAGCCCAGGGCACCAATGCTCAATACAAGAGGGCATGATTTATGGTAATGGGTGGGAAGTTCAAAGGAGATATCAGAGGGAGGTTTTTTACCCAGAGAGTGGTTGGGGCATGGAAAGTGCTGCCTGGGGTGGTGGTGGAGGCAGGTACATTGGTCAAATTTCAAGGGATTGCTAGATAAGCATATAGAGGAATTTAAAATGGGGGGATATGTGGGAGGAAGGGGTTAGATAGCCTTAGGCATGGTGGGCCGAAGGGCCTGTATTGTGCCGTATTGTGTTCTATGGTACATTCCTCAGAAGAGATTCCAATGATCAACAAATGTGAAACCCTGCCCCCTGCATCAACTCCTCAGTGATGCATTCATTTGCCAAATCAACCAATTCTTATCCTCAATAGCACGTGGCACAGGCAGCAGTCCAGAGATTTCTATCCCCGAGGTCCTGCTTTTTCACTTTCTAACTAGCTCCCTATATTCTCTCTTCAGGACTTCATCTCTTTTCCTACCTATGTCATTGGTACCAATATGTACCACAATCTCTGGCTGTTCGCTCTCCCCCTTCAGAATGTTGTGGGCCCAATCCAAGACATCCCTGACCCTGCCACCCAGGAGGCCACATACCATCCGGGAGTCTCTTTCACGTCCACAGAATCTCCTGTTTGGCCCCCTATACTATGGAATCCCTATCACCACCACTCTGTCTTCTCGCCCCCTGTCCTTCTGCACCACACAACCAGGCTCAGTGCCAGAGTCCTGGTCACTGCAGCTTTCCTCTGGTAGGTCTCTCCCCACCACACCCCCCCAACAGTATCCAAAGCGGTATACCTGTTATTGAGGGGAACAGCCACCGGGGTATTCTGCACTATCTGCCTATTCTCCGTCCTTCTCCTGACTGTTACCCAGCTACCTGCCTCCTGCAGCTGAGGAGTGACTGCCTCCCTGTAGCTCTTATCTATGAACTCCTCATTCTCCCATTGGAGCTAAAGGTCATTTAGCTGCAGCTCCAGTTCCCTAACACAATCTGTAAGCAGCTGCAGCTGGGCACCTCATGTAGATGTAGCTATCAGGGAGACTGGATGTCTCCCAGAACTCCCACATCTCACAAGATGAACACACCACTGACCCTGGAGCCATTCTAACTACTCTAGCCTGGGACTAATCAAAGGAAGAAAGAAACTTACCAGAAACTTACTATAGCCTCTGCCTCCTCTCGCTGAAGCCTCTTGAGCTGAAGCCTCAGTTCCCCACTCAAACACTGACCCACTCACACAGTGGCTGTTCCCAGAATGGCCACTCCACTTCTTCCTTCCTTCCTATTATTTGCTGCTGTTAATAAGCAAATCAACTGGTAACAATTTGCAAATGTGCCTCTTTTAGACTCTTGCAAAGTGAAACTCACAAGCTCAGGCACAGAGACTCACCTCTTTTCAAAGCTCCCACTCCAAAATCCTCATCTACCAATTTACCTCATTATGGTCTTACATCTTATTGTCTGTCTGCATTGCACCTTCTCCGTAACTAACTCTTCATTCTGTATCCTGTTATTGTTTTCCCTTGTACTACCTCAATGTACTGATGTGATGAAATAATCTGTATAGGTGACATGCAAGACATAGCTTTTCACTGTACCTTGGTACATGTGCCAGTAATAAACCAATTTATCAATTTACCAAACACCACCAATTCTCCTCCATTCTCCACCAATCTTTCCCAAAGCTCCCTCAAAAACTCAATAAAACCACCCAAGTTCTGAAGCATGGTCTCAGCAAACTCAACTTCAAACACTCGACCAAATTTTTCACCAAACTTTTGAACAAACTCTTCCCCAAACTTTCCCGAATATCTTTGACACACTCTCCCAACCACTTCAGCTTTCTTCCGCCAAACACTTTGTAAGGTTTCCTCTGAACTTTTCTCAAATATTCTCTGGAATTCTCCCTGAATCACTCTCCTAGTCCCTATCAAACTTACCCCAATCTCTTCCCTAAGTCCTTACTAAACATTACACAAACTCTATCCCAAACTTGCTACAAAACTCCAATTGATTCTCTACCAATCTCCATCCAAATTGCCCTCAAAACCACCCTCCCCCCACCAACATCCTGACCCCACATTTCAGACCCCAAGCTCTCCCCTCTCTTTGTTTCTCTGGTAATGCCACTCTTCGGTGTTCCTAGTCTGATATTTCTTTGCCCTTTATCTGTAGTCATGGAATTTCCAAAGACAGTGGCAAACTTTGGGCAATTTCTGTGTAGGTACCTGATGGAGTTAATATATCACAAAGCTTGTTGTTTCTGCTCTGTTTAGCTTGGCATTGTACTGAGTCAAGCATGCACTACTGTATATTCTTGCCATCTAGTATGTTTCCTGGGTTATTACATATTTGTGCAAAAAAAAGTCGTTTCCTGCCTTCTCCCAGTAAAGCAAGTGAGAAGTGATGTGTTTTGGGAGGACAAAGTTTTGAGGAAAGTATACAGTAAATAACAGGATCCTTAGGAGCATTGATGTACAGAGGGATCTGGAGTGCAAGTCCACAGCTCTCTAAAAGTGGATATGATGTATGGCATGCTTACCTTCGTTGATCAGGGTATTGAGTATAAAGGTCAGAAAGTCAAGTTGCAGCTGTATAAAACTTTGGTTAGGCCACATATTGTGTGCAGTTCTGGTCGCCACATTACAGGAAGGAAGTGGAGGCTTTGAAGAGGTTCACCAGTATGCTGCCTGGATTAGGGAGTATTAACTGTAAAGAGAGGTTGGACAAACTTAGATTGTTTTCTCTGGAGTGTCAGAGGCTGAGGAGTGACCTGATTGAAGAATATAGTATGAGAGGCATAGACACTGTAGATAGACAGAGTCTTTTTCCCAAGGTGGAAATACGTCCTCAGCCCTCTACCTACTCCCTATACACTCACGAGTATTCTGATCGAACTCCATCTACAAGTTTGCAGGTGATACCACTGTTGTAGGCCGTATCTCAAACAGCGATGAGTCAGAGTACAGGAAGACAGAGAGTTTAGTGGAATGGTGTCATGACAACAACCTTTCCCTCAATGTCAACAAAACAAAAGAGCTGGTCATTGACTTCAGGAAAGGGGATGATGTACATGCACCTGTCTACATCAACGGTGCTGAGGTCAAGAGGGTTGAGAGCTTCAGGTTCCTAGGAGTGAACATCACCAACAGCCTGTCCTGGTCAAATCACATAGAGGCCACGGCCAAGAAAGCTCACCAGTGCCTCTACTTCTTCAGGAGGCTAAAGAAATTTGGTTTGTCCCCTTTGACTCTCACCAACTTCTATCAATGCACAATAGAAAGCATCCTATCTGAATGTATCATGGCTTGGTATGGCAACTGCTCTGCCCGAGACCCCAAGAAACTGCAGAGAGTTGTGGACGCAACCCAGTGCATCACAGACACCAGCCTCTCCTCCTTGGACTCTGTCTTTACCTCTCGTTGTCTTGGTGAAGCAGCCAGCATAATCAAAGACCCCACCCATCCGGGTCATTCTCTCTTCTCTCCTCTTCCTTCGGGTAGAAGATACAGGAGGGCATGTACCACCAGACTTAAGGACAGCTTCTACCCCACTGTGATAAGACTATTGAACGGTTCCCTTACATGATAAGATGGACTCTGTCCTCATGATCTACCTTGATGTGACCTTGTACCTCATTGCACTGCACTTTCTCTGTAGCTATGACACTTTACTCTATACTGTAATTGTTTTTACCTGTACTACATCAATGCACTCTGTACCACCTCAATGTACTCTGTACTAACCCAATGTAACTGCACTGTTTAATGAATTGACCTGTACGATCGGTATGCAAGGACAAGTTTTTCACTGTACCTCGGTACACGTGACAATAATAAACCAATACCAAATACTAGAGGGCAAAGCTTTAAGATAAGAGGGGGAAAGTTTAAAGGAGATTTACGTGGCAAGTCTTTTACACAGGGAGTGGTAGGTGCCTGTAACATGCTGCCAGGGGAAGTGATGGAAGTAGATACGATAGCAATCTTTAGGAGGCATTTGAACAGGCACATGAACAGGCAGGGAATTGATGGATGCAGTCCACTTGCAGACAGATGTGCAGTTTGAATTGGCATCATGGTCAGCACTGACATGGTGGGCTGAAGGGCCTGTTCCTGTGCTGTACTGTTCTATATTCTATGTATAACACAGATACATGGACAGTTGGCATGGGAGGGAGGGCTTTAGATTTCTGCAACATTGGGACCAATGTCTCAGCAATTGATAAGTTTAAACAAGTTTAGGACATAGAGCATTGTTGGTAATATACTGACATGGATTGAGAATTAATCGTTGAACAGAAATCAGAGTGGGAATAAATGGGTCTCTCTCATGTTGGTACACTGACTAACCGTGTGCCACAGGAGTCAGTCTTTGGACCCCAGCTTTTCACAAGTTACATTAATATTTTGACTGAGGAGCAAGATGTCATATTTTGAGTTTACTAATGATGCTGAACTGGGTGGGAGTGTGTAGGGAGAAGGATGTGGAGGGGCTTCATGGAAACATGGACAAGCTGAGTAAGTGGGTGAGAACATGGCAGGTGGAAAACAAGAAACACAATACAGGCCCCCCCCCCCCACATTACAGCTGATCGGGTAACGGAAATTCGCCCTGACAAGAATTCATGAATCACTCCCCAAAATTTTCAGATATGAAATAAAATTTGCTCTCAGGGAATTTTTGTGAAGAAAAATGTAGTAAAGAAACACAATCTATCTTCAACTCACGTTTCTTGATGCCTCCGCAGATGAATCGGTTTTGCTTTGCAGAAACTCACAATATGCACTGTTTTCTGGAAATGCAACCACCTCTCCCCCCACCACCCATAACACAGGCATCGCATGCAGAACACTCTTTCAATAGTGAGAGATTGAGTAGTGTTCATGTTCAATGGGACCTGGGTGTCATTGTACACAAATCACTGAAAGGCAACGTGCAGGTGAAGCAAGCAACTGGGAAAGCAAATGTTATATGAGCCTTTATTATAGAAACAGGCTATTCCACCCACAATGTCCATTCCAACCAGTGGGCACCCATCTGTATTAATTCCAAATCCAGCACTTGGCCCGTAGCCTCCACTGCCTAGCCAATACACATCGTAAATGTTCTGTGTCAGGCACTTTCTCTGGAAATACACTCCAGGTACTCACCACTGTCTGGGTGAAAAAGCTCCCCCTCAGATCCCCTCTCAATCTATCTTAAATTTTTATATACTTCAGTCATATCCCCTTTTAATCTCCTCTGCTCCAGTGAAAACAAATCCACCCTCTCCAATCTCTCCTCATAAATGAAACACTTCATCCCAGGCAACCTCCTGGTGAATGTAGATCCAGCAGGCCAGGCAGCATCTGTGGAGGCAAAGTGATGGTCGATGTTTCCGGTCGATTTCCTGCTTCATAACCGACCTGCTGAGTCTTCCCTTAGGCCTGAAGGTAGAGAGATGGTAAAATAGCACAGGAAGAAGGAGTACATTGCTGATGTTGGAAACAAGCTGTCTACTGAAAGTTCAGAGAGGAAGTTAGTAAATAAGAGGGAAAGAGAGCAGGAGCAAAGGCTGGTCCTAAGTTAAAAGGAAATTTCAGGGTATTCTATATGTGAACAGAAAAAGACTATGAGAAGTAGGGGTGATCAGAGATCAAATAGGAAGTTTACTCCTGGAGGCCGGCCAAATGAGTTCACCAAGGAAGAATCTCAGCAAAGGAAGATACGTGAGATTCTAGCTGGACTAAAATCCTTCAGAGAAGGTTCTGAAAAGGCCAGCTGGACTGAAGGTGAATAACTAGATCGCTGAGGCAGGAAATTAAAAGTCACTGGCCATAATATTGTAAAAATCTATAGGTTTAGGAAATTCTGTGGTTATATATGTCACATTATAACAAAGAACATTTTGGAGTTGTTCACTCCCAGCTGTGGTGCCCTAAACTAGGACCATGTTGAACCACCACCTTCTGTGAAGCAGTTCCAAGTGCGGAGTCCTGCTTCCTAGGAGCCTGTCCATGTTTCCAAGCACAGCAGGTGGGGTGCAAGGCAGGAAACTGTCCCGGGTATGAATGTGGTGAGAGAAATGATCCAATGACTCCACGTAGGCTGAGCTCTACACTAGATTGGTCAGACAATGGGGTGGACATGGGAACTCCCCAGATCCAATCAGTTTCAGCACATCTCACCCAGGGCAAGAGCAGTATTCCGGGGGCTAAAATATGGGAATGCAGGAACTCACACACTGTGAATGGAGAGAAGTTCAGGGAATTTGTCAACCCTGGGGAAGAACCTTTGGCCAACGAGTCTCCAGCTGAAGAACAGGGTCCATTTCACTGTCTGCTCTCAATGCTTTCCATTATTTATTTCACCAGGTAGGTGACATTCAATTACTTATTTACTTGGTTAGTTTTTTAAACCAAGTAATTTATCATTTTTATTTCCTCCAAGTCGCAGAAGTTCATCCTGCTCAGTGAACAGAAGCAATAAATCCCCACTTGTAGAATCTTCTTCTTTGAGAGTTTATTCTCCATGAGTTACAGTGGACTCGTATATAGCCTCCCCAGCGGATTTAGTCCTGGAGTTTCAAGAGATGACAACGAACTGTGGAAATGGTTGGGCAAATGGACAATGTGGGTAAAATCCTCGAGCAAAGAAACAGTGTGATCATTTAAAGAGATTGAAGCAGAGAGGGGTCCCCGTTGTGGAGAGATGTGGGGAGGGGTGATGATGGAGGGGTGACGAAAAATGACTCTGAACCCCTATGCTGGGGCTTCACATTGCTCAGTTTCCGTGAAAGGGGAATACATAAGGAGAGAGTGGGCAGACTGGGTTCATTTTCCTTGGAGCTGAGGAGGCTGAGTGGGGACCTGACTGAAGTGTACAAAGTTATGTGGGACATAGATCGGGTAGATAGAAGGGTCAAAAACTAGAGGACATTGGTTGAGGTCCAGGTGATTCGGAATTTGAAGGCTGAGTTATTGGGGTTAGGATTTGGGGTGAGGGTGGTTAAGGTTGTGGGAGGTCTGTGTAGCTTTGTTGAGGGCTTTGGGGGGATAGTTAAGGTTCTGGAAGGGGGTGTATTTTTGGTGGGGTTGGTGTTTTATATTACTTTGCAGGCATTAGGACAATAATACCTCTGCAAATCTCTTCCCTGAGGTTCTTAGTTTTGCTGGTAACTACCAGTAAGAGAATTTTACATTAAGTTTGAAAGTGATTTAGTTAAATCTGGACAAAGGAAACTATTTAGGTGTGAGGGGAGTTGGCTGTGGTTGATTAGGAAATTACTGTACATAAAATGGTAGATGACAGAGGCTAGCATTTAAAAAATAATACATAACTTTCAGAGAAAATACATTCTTCTTTGGGGCACAAAAAACCACTGGAGAAAGGTTGTCCAGAAAAATAGAGACTTAATTGATGGAAGAGACTTAAAGTTGCCAGAATTAGCAGTAGACTGGAGGACTGGAAATTAATAAAAGGCAAGCTGGAATTTGTATCAACTAGCAAGAAACATTAAAAACTGACTGCAAGAGCTTCTATAGATATGAAAAAGGAAAAGAATCATGAGGACAGAGGTCGAAGAATTTGTTTAGGGAAATGACAGAGGAATTCAAAACATCAAAGTATAGAAAATAAAAGCAGGAGTCATCCACTGAGTTCTGCAAACCAGCTCTGCTGATCACCCAAATTCAGTAGCCTGATCCACTTTTCTCCCCATATCCCTTGATCCCTCTAGCTCTTAGGAAAATATCCAACCCTTTCTTGAATGGATTCAATGATCTGGGTGTGGAGAATTCCACAGGCTCACCACTCTCTGGAGGAGGAAGTTTTTCTGCTCATCTCAATCTTAAGTAGCCTACCCCTTAACCTTAGATAGTGACCTCTGGTCCTGGACTCTCCGTGCATCAGGAACATCCTTCCTGCATCTAATCTATTCAGTGCTGTTGGAATTTTGTAGGTTTCTATGAGATCCCCTCGCAGTCTTCTAAACTCTGGTGAACGTAGGTCTAATTGACCCAATCCCAACAAAACAACTATTTTTTCTTCCATGAAGATGGGCACAAAAACTTTTAAAGATAGCAGAGAATTAAAGATTCAGCGAGAACTGAGGGAAAATAATATTAGTTTAAAAATATACCAGAGAAGCTGGTGAAACTAAAAATCAGCACTTCCAAAGATCTACGCCCCAAAGATTTGAGGTGGCCCTAGAGGTAATAAGTGCTGCAGATGTCATTTTCAAATTTCCCCAGATTCTGGAGTTATTCTTGTGGATCAGAGGTCAGCAAATGTGAACTCATTATTTAAGAATGGAAGGAGAGGGAAAATGGGAACCATTGAATTGCTAGCCTGATGTAAAACATGGGTAAAATTGTTGGAACCTGTAAAGAAGGATGTAATAACAGAACATCTCAAAAAAAAATCATAGGACTGCACTTAATCAGCATGAATACATAAAGGAAAATAATCTTTGACTATTGGTTTCTTTGAGCGTGTGACCAGTGCAGGAGATAAGGAGAACCCTGTGGATGTAGTGTATATGGGTTTTCCACAGGTTGGCTAACAAGGGCATATGGGTTGAGGATAATCTTGTCATACAACATGGAAACAGGCCCATTGGCTCATTGAGTTCATGCCAACCAAGCACTTTTTACAATAATCCGATTCCCATCAATCCCTGTGGATTTTATCACCCACTCACACACTGGGGGCATTTTCTATGACCAATTAGCATACCAACTCACACATCTACAGGTCCAGCAACTCAGATTCGATCCTGATGTCTAAGAAAAGATATATTTGCTGTAGAGGGAGTATAGTGAAGATTGACCAGACTGGTTCCAAGGATGCAGGTCTGCTGTGGGAGCAATAGACCAGGCCTGTATTCTCTGAGGTTGAGAAGAATGAGAGGAAATCTCATTGAAACTTACAACATTCTTACAAGGCTCAACAGGTTGGATGCAGAGAGGATGTTTCCCTTCACTGAGGTGTCTAGAACCAAAGTTCACTCTCATAATTTGCAGTTGGTTTGCTACTTAGGACTGAAGTAGAGAAACCCCTTCACTCAGAGGGTGGTGAATCTCCTGACTTCAGAGGGTGTGAGGCTCAGTCATTGAGTTCATTCAAAACAGAGATCCATAGATTTCTGGATATGAAGGGAATGGAGAAATAGGTGGATAGAACAGTGGAATTGTGCTGCAGTGGAAGATCAGCCATGATCCAGGTGAGTGGCAGAGCAGGCTAGTAGGGCCGAATGGTCTCCTCCTACTCCTGTCTCTGGTCTGGGTTTTGTTGTGGCATGTCATTACAAGATACAAGATACAAAATATTTATTTGTCACATGTACATTGAAACAAATAGTGAAATATGTCTTTTTGCATTGCTAAGAATGTTCTGGGGGCAGTCCACAAGTGTCGCGACACTTCCAGTGCCAACATAGCACACCCACAGCTCCTAACCTGTACGTCTTTGGAATGTGGGAGGAAACCGGAGCACCGAGAGGAAACCCACACAGACACGGGGAGAATGTACAAACTCCTTACAGGCAGCAGCCTATCCAATCTCTCCTTCTAGCCACAGCCCTCCATTTCAGACAACATCCCAGTGAATCTCTTTTGTTCACTTTCTCTATTGCTACCACATCATTCCTGTAGTGTGTCAACCAGAACTGTACACTATACTGTGGTCCAGCCAATGTTTTCTCCAGCTGCAATAACATCCCAACTCTTAAACGCAATGCCTCAGCCTATGGAGGTAAGCACATCAAATGCCTTCAGTTCAACCGTATCTGTCATCCTTCCCAGACCGTGGTTATGTTGGTGGGCTTAGGATAAGTATCCATTTTCCTAGAAGAGGATTGCAGGGAGTTCTACCATCTAGTGGGCCTTTCAGATCACTACATATTTGTGCAGCTTTTTAAAAAACTTTTTGCAAAAAGGAAGCTTTGTTTACCTTTTCTCCCAGGCTGTTGCTGTTAACCCCCGTTCCCACATCGTCATATTATTATACTGGCCAATTTATTTTGAAGTTGCCTCTGTTTGAATTTTACTTGGTTGGAACTGTTTGGTGACTGGGTTTATAATCTTTCAATCCAATTTCTCTTGGCCCATTTTCTGTGAAGGGACAGCTAGTTTATCTCAGTTACAGTTCCAAGGACTGACCATGTTGCAGGAAGTATCTGCTGACAGTTTTGTCCTTATTTCCTATTTTAATGGCACTTGGGTATCCTGCGAGCTGAATTCTTAAACAATTCCCTGTCTCTGCTCTCTCTCTATATATATATATATTATTATTCTGTAGTATTTGTGTTAACTTGGTTAGACATAAATTTGGCTCCTCACAAATAATTATAGAATCATAGATCCATGCAGCAGAGAAACAGGCTCTCTGGGCTGTAATGTCTCTGATGACCATCAAGTACTTATCTACGCTCCATTATCTACACAGAGAATAGAGGGACATGGAAACTGTGTCGGCAGAAGGGATTAGTTTAGTTCAGCATTGAATTACTAGTTTAGTTAATTTGGCACAACATGGTGGGCCAAAGGGCCTGTTCTGTACTGTTCTATGTTCCATATTCTAATCACATTTACTAGTACTTGGTTCATAGCCTTCTATGTCTTGGCAATTCAAGTGCTCATCCAGATGCTTCTTAAATGTTGTGAGAGTCTCTGGCTCCACCACTTTCTCAGGCAGTGCATTCCAGGTTTATCAAGGTTTACCAAAGCCATCTTCACTGAAATCTCGTTATGTATTTTAATTTTGATTTTTAGGTGTTTAGTTGCCCCACATTGTTGCCACAATTTTGGACTACCCGTATCTTAATACTGACCAAAAAGTCCTTGGGTTATTGAGTATTAAAGATTGACATTATGATGCACTGGTTTAGTATGTTTACCTCTATCTTGAATTGCATAGAGAATTTTAATAACTTTGTGGATGCTCTGGACCATTTTACTGTAGGTTGTTATCAAGGGTTAGCATTAGCTGTTGCTCTATTTCATGGCCTGGGGTTCTCAAACTACTTCAAGAAATTTGAATTGATGTGACTAAGCCACATTTTTGTATAACCTCTCTAAGTACAGCTGTTATTGCCTGGTTGAAGTCCTTCAATGTAGTGCACATGCAATGGTATCTTTTTGTGTTATAGATTCAGTGTTTGATGGAAGGATGGTGATTGCTGAGGGAGTCCAAAAGACATTCACTAACTGAATTAGACAAGGATGAGAAGGTTGACCTACCAAGAGAGGCTAGACAGTTTGGGTCTGTATTCCTTGGAGTTTAGAAGAATGAGGGGTGACCTCATTCAAATAGATAAGATCCTAAGAGGGCTTGAAAGAATAGATATTGGTATTGGTATTGGTATTGGTTTATTATTGTCACCTGTTCTTTTCTCTTATGCCGAAGATGTTCATGGATTCCTCTGACTGTGCCCAGACTCCTCCAATGTCATCCAGGTATCTGTAGTAGTGTTTTGGGTGTCTCTGAGTGATTCTAAATGCTGGAGTCTGGAACAAAAAACAACAAACAAACTGCTAGAGGAACTCAGTGGGTCAGGCAGCATCTGGGGAGGGAAATGGACAGTCAACATTTCAGCTCGAGACCCCTCATCTGGACTGAGACAATGTTGTTACAGTATTCACAGCTGATTGGGGTTAGCAGTCCTTTTTGTCAGTCTCAGCCTGCTTCCCCTGGGTCAGCAACCTTACGGTTTGAAGAGTTTGGGTGGCAGTCTGTCTGTACAAGACCTGGGTGAACTGCCTGATTGCCAGATTTCAGTTGTTTCTGACTAATGTACTTTGAGTTGGTTCAAAATGTCCTCAATTTCCCTTTGTGCTTCCTTGTAGATGGTTACAGTCAGTTCAGTGTTGGGTGTCATTTAGATACTTCTGTGCTTCTAACAAGTAGTGTTGCCTGTCCACAATGACAATGCTGCCTTGATGATGTCTGTGCTGCCTTTTCAATCCAAGGACCTCCCTTTCCTGGTAAGATTTGGGTTGTCCTTTGGCGTGAGCAATTTTTCAATGACAAATTCTGTTTCTTTAAGAAAGTTTAAGATCTTTGCAGGTAAGTTCTCATCTCGAGGTGTGCAAACTGGTGGTGAGGTGACTGGTTCTTAGTGGATTTTGACCAACTAAAGTGATGTATCAACTTAATGTTTCACTAAAATGTAAGTTGATCTGGCTTTGCTTTTCATGATGTTTTGCAGCTAGTGTAAAGGTGAGGCCAATCTTTAAGACCCTTTTTCCCTGGTTGCAGGCTCTGCCTGTTGTAATTTTAAAGGTTGCACCCAACTATTGATTATGGTGCTATCTGTACTCTCTCCACTGGATGTACTTTAATGCACTTGAAAGGATTTGGCAGCCACAGTTTGTGAATTGGTTTAGTTCCCTGAGGGGTTCTGTCTCTGCCTGTGAGAGTGGCTGGCTGCTATTCATTTTGGGTATCTGGAGACAGGCATTTGAAAATTTAATTTTAGTCATTGTTAACAGTGCCTGCAGCTGGTTGGTAGTAGTCTGAGGTGTCGTTGAGTGATTATTTATGCTCATTGAGAAGATAACATTAATTTTTGGGCATGTTTCTAATTTGTCCAGGATAGCAATGTATGAATGAAGTTGGATCCTGGGAAGCTGTCCATTTGTAAATTTGAATTGAGGCACTTTTTTAAACTGGGAGGTTATTAAAATGGGTTTACTTGGCTGCAGTTTCCATTTGCATTTTGTTTTGAATTGGGTTGTCTCTTTACCTTTCCCACAGATGCCTATTAATCCTGGAGTCTCTCTTTGATCCCATGCCAAGGTAACCTGTGTGTCCACCTCTGTATAGATTACTGGGGCAGTAGGATTCCTGCTCTCTTCCTGCATTCATGTCACTCCATTTTTGGGTCCAGGGCTCTCAGGAGAGCGACCATTGACTGGTCCAGTGGTGGAGATGGTGAAGGCCGTGGACAGGACTGCCAGACTGAGCAGACCCACAGTTGAACTGTGGCACGGGGTCCGCTTGTTGGGCTGTCGGGGGTGTTAGTTAGGTGTGGATGTCATTTGAAATCATGTCTCAGGACTGTGGATACCACTTCAATCATTTTGCTACACCATAATATTACAATGGAATTCAGTTAAAGGAATCTGAATGGCCTTATAGCATCTGGAAAAGTGAATCACTGAAAGTTTGTTTTAATGTTTGTTCCATTTTAGGGAAGACTAAATCATTCTGAGCAGTTTCTGTCATAAGCTCAAACCAGCTGCACAAAGGGCAACTTCAGGTCAAAAAATATTTAAAAGCTGAACTTGTTGAAGGGATATAAAGGTGACATGTCCAGGAACCATAACAGCAAATATAATGCAAATGGGATTAGCTTGGATGGGGCATCTTGGTCAGTATGGACTAGTTGGGCTGAAGGGCCTGTTTCCATGCTGTATAACTCTATGACTCTAATAGCATCCACTGAGCCACAATGCCAACAGAAATCGGAAACAAAGGAAATATACCAAGCCAAAGTTGTAAATGAAATTGTGCAAGCTGCTCACAAGGATGAACCAATTCCTCTGCTCCTCCTCGTATTCCTACGTGGTGTCCCCCCAGTTGCTGCAGCTTCGCTGATGGAAGACTTTTGCCTCTCAGTGGAGGACGTTGCAGGATGGCTTTGGACGACAACCTCCACATGCTCTGGGCCTTGGAAGACTGGTGTGAATGTGGCTCCTCAGTTAAATGTCTACGATAATGAAAGGACTCTGTTGTGTGGTTGTAGAGAATATACTTTAATCTAGGGTGTCCAGGACTAGAGGCTAAAAAATATAAAGTACTATAGGTAGTAAATCCAATGGGGAATTCAGGAAAAACATTGATATTTATGGTGAAAGGCCAAGATGCAAGTGAAGGTGTTGGTGAGGATATAGGGCAGAGTGAGAAAGGCAAGGAGTGGGATTAATGAGCAAACTGGCCCAGGATGTGCTGAATGATTCCCCGTGAATTCTCTGCTGCTTAAATTTATTGGAGTTAGTTGTGGAGCAGATCGTAAGTGAGTATTGGCTGTTTCTGTGGGAGGGTTCTGAGTTATTTTAAGTGATGACTTCAACGCAAGTGTTGGATTTGATTTGTGTGATCAGTCACCTGTTGATGCCTGAGTGAACTGAGCTTTTCCAGAGAATTCATTTCAGAGGGAACAGTTCAGGAGAGAAGGACGAACAGCAGCAGCAAAGCTTCATGCTGTTGTGCAAGTGCAGTTTTCAAAATATAGGGAAAATTTACAAAAGTCTACAAAATTTAACAGGATGAGGCTCTGTTTCTCAAAGCAGTTGGTATTCTGGTTTAAGCTGATGGAAGTTAATATAATATCTGGTGAGTTTAACAGTCCTTGATTATGCAAAAGGTCTGTTTTTAGTTAAATGAAGATACAGTTGATTCTGTGCACAGCACGGCGAGCAAGGGTACACCAGGCAACGGTCTTGCTGGTGTAAATTGAAAGAATTATTACGAACATTGCAGGGAGATTGCTTCCATAATCAACTAACATTTTCTGATGGAAAATCATCTGCTGCTCTTGAATGACTATCATTGACTAAGCCAGTTCCCTTGTCTGTCAGGAATGTCTGCCAAAGCTTTGAGTTTTACTGCATATTCAGTAGGTTACCTTCTGGAAGCAGTTCAGTCACAGCAGATTGCAACTGCTCACTAGCAGCAGTTGTACTACCACTGTCTGCACCACCCCACCCAGCTCCGTGCCTGCCACTAGACATTGTTGTTCCCCCTCCCCCAGTGAGTGAAGTCATTACATGAAAGAGATTAGCTTTCCAGTGTTTTCAGAGCAGTGACTTGAAGCAAATTCTGGAGATCTTTGAGCTGTGGCAGTCAGTTGTGTTCTTCTCCAGTTCTAAGGAGGCACTCGTGTGCCCCTCTCTCTCAAGCTGTGGAGATTTGGCAGGTCTTCTTTCCCTGTAGGATAGTGTGGGTTTTGACTCTGTAATGGGCTTCATCAGCTACCCAATCTTCCTTTTTTTTGTTGTAAAGCCTGTGTCTGCTGCACCCACACTTGAGGTAAGTTGCTGAAAACTGTTAGATGAGAAAAATGTTTTTGATTTGAAATTTAGAACTGGTTGTATTCCTCACGGCCTTTATGGCATTTAATATATTTACAGATACTTGTGCAAGTGAAATATGAAGCAAATCAGGTCTGTGAATAGTGGTTCAGTGACTGAGAGACAATAAAGTGAACTTTTATCTGCTTTCAGTTTCATTAAATGTTTATATGAGTAAATTCAGGGCAAAGACAACTGCATCGCAGAATGTTATTAGCTAAGGCCCCAGTTGAAAGTGATGTAGCAAAATTTGCAACAATTACTGCTCATTTTGCTTGAGTAAAGAGTTTTGCTGTTTGATAATTTTACTGAGGAATTTTGTTTAGCTTAACTCAAGTCAAATCAGACTAATGGGATAATATAGTGATTTGTACTGTGGTGTCGGTAAATTGATTACTGATCTCTGATTGTTTCAGAGAGGGTAAAGCTCCATCTATATTCAGGCTGAGTTACCTCCTGCTTCAGTGCACACAGCAGGCTCTGGAAAACCAAAACACTCGGCAACTTCCAAAGATTCATCACTATTATTTTGCCACCAATAGAATGATATTTGTGTTAGGTGCAGTTTCTATTTTTATATAGAATTGATGGACTGGATTTGTGCATTTTAGATGCAACCAAAGATGTTTAGTTTATCAGGAAGTATAACATGACAGTTAGCTGGATTACTTGTACATTTTGAAAAAGGCTAGAAATGTGTTCTAATTGTCTTATTGACAATCATGTCTTGTGAGACAATGATTCAACAGAAATTTCCAAAAGATAATTATTGAGCAGACAGAAACTAGTTTCTCTGGTCCTCACAGACACCCTGACACCCACGCCCCCCAGCCATCACACCCAGCCACTGACCCACCACTCTCACTAAAATTTTTTCAGAACTAGGCTCTTCACAACATTGTTTTAATTTGATAGAGGTGGGGAAATTAAAACAAGAGGGCACAAGCTTAAGGTGAGAGGAAGGCTATTTAAAGGGAATCCGAGGGGAAGGTTTTACACACAGAGTGGCTGATATTTGGAACTCGCTGCCAGAGGAGGCGGTGTAATCAGATTACAATCACTATGTTTAATAGAAAGACATTTAAATAGGAAAGGCATAGAAGGAAATGTCCCTAATTCAGGCAAATGGGCTAGTGTAGAGGGCAAAAAGGTTGGCATGGACGTGGTGGATTGAAGGGCCTGTTTCTGTGCTGTACAACTCTGACTTTATGAGATGGAAATTGACCTTCCTTTCTGAAGCCCCATGCCATTGATAAGGCTGCCTGTTTATGCTTCAGTGCATGTGCTGACTCCACACCTTGCTGCCTGAAATCATCGTCTATGTTACTTACAGATTAGGCCATTACCAACAGGCTTCTGCTGTCTCCACTTGCCATTTATTTTACATTCTATTAATGGGGTCCACACAAAGCTCTGCTGCCAGTGTCCTGACTTGTACTGAATTCTGGTTGTAGAGTTGTGGGGAATTAATTACACAGGAAGAGAATATTCAGCGCCATAGTATCTGGACCACCAAGAAGGGCTACCTAGTGTAATTCCACCTTCAGTACTAGGTCTGATGCCCAATTGGTCATGGCTCGTCAAATACACATCTGCCTTTACCGCTCTTTTCGGATAATTCTCACTACCTTTGGGTGAAAAGTATTTTCTTGTTTTAGTCACTAGTCCTAAAAAAAAATCAGTGGGCTGAAGGGCCTGTTCCTGTACTATACCGTTCTATTTCTGAGATGTTTTGCTAAATGATAAGTGAATTACAGATGGAAGTTGTTGTTTTCAATTATTGTGAATTGAGATCCATTTTGGGATGGAGCTTGAATAACTTTCTTTGTTGGGTTGGATTGAGTCTGAAGCACTTCATGTTTCATTGGTACTTTGGTTTAAACCCAAGGGCTGTATAAATCTATCCTTGGGTCTGTCCTAACATTGTTCTGCTGCTAATCCCCTATTAGGTATAATGAGTCTGACCTTTTCTTCAGACTACATTCCACTACTTTTTATGAACACTGATTTATCCATGAAAGTGACATGCCGATCACATTCACTGTGACTTTGTCAGGCTCATTAACAGGCACCCAGTGCAGCATCCCTGAACGAGCTGGAACAAAAGCAAAGGATCCATAAAATGAAAATTGGCTCCTCCTAATTGTAACATTCAATTAAACAGCTTTGAATTCTTGCTGGATTTAGCTAAAAATCTGAACATATAGTTTATACAAAATATAGAGATAGTTTTCCAGAAGGTTCCAATAAAAGATCAGAAATTCCATTTTCAAAATGAATGTCCAGAGAAATAGTCGATGTTGGTTGACAGCTGTGAAGAGATTTCCTGAATACCTCAGCAGCAAATTCAAAGCACTTTAAAAACTGGCTCCTTATTCCTGGACAATAGCACTAAAGAATAATCAGGAAAGCTTTCAAAGGTGTAAGTTTCTGTCGGTATTGTTGTAAGGCAGAATGCTGTCAGACTTGACAAGTACACATGAGACCCAGCAGTTCTAAACCCATCATTGAGATAAGAAAAACACAAGGCTGAAAGCAAGGCATGCAATGTGGATTAACGTCAGAATTTAGTCACAGACTGTGGGCTCTATTTTCTAAAAGGAATTGTTTACATCTCTGGGAACATTCAGGCAATGTGGGACAGAGTTATTGCTGTATAATTAAAATTATGTAATTGGAAGCCTCTAAAATAAAGAGAGTGTTTCTTACTGCTCCAATTCCCTTTCTCATGAGTAAGGTGGATGGAAGTGAAGCAGTAGTTCTTTGTTTCTCCTTCTATTAGATGCTCGCCCAGCTACTTTCTGTTATTTCACTTAGGTGGATAAGGCCAGGTTGCTCTTGAGTTAATTCCCCAATCCCATTCCTTCTCATGAAAATGCATTACATTCTTTTCCCAAAAGGTCTGTTTCACGAAGAGCATTGTTTCCACAGATGGGATCATCTTGTTGTTTTTTCTGTCACCGGCCGTATTTAATGGATGGAGTGTAAAGTACGAAGAGGTTTGCACTGGGTTATCTGAGAGAGGAAGGTTGCTTCAGTGGAAGTGTTGCTTGGCCTGGCCTATACTGAGGTCATAAATTACTTGGCTTAGCCGTGCTCAGAATAAGGCAAATGAACTGAACTATTGAAAAAGTCAAGTTCAGTCAAGATAAATGGGATATTGTCTGCTGCACATTTTCATTTAAATGTCACATACAATGAGTCTTAAAACTTTATTTTGCAGCTTGAAATACGGAATGTTCCAGCTGCATAGTTCAGCCATGGTTACAGATACCATACTGTGATGGTTGGTTTGAAGAATTTATTTATTCATTTACCCATGTTGTTGAATTCCTCAGGAAAGGATTTTTTTGGTGAATCTACTGTTCTCAAATAGCACGCTATAAAGACCAGGGAAGGGTTAAATCCAAGGAACAAGAAGTCCTGTGTACTTTATTGGGAGTTTCTGAAGCAAATGAGAGTCAGGGAAGGTGACAGGTCATTGCAACAGTTCCAAGGGTAATGTGGGACATGGCATTTTGATCTGTAGATCTTTAGTATGATCATCAGAAATTGTGGCCTGGAGTTTTAAGTTTCTCACCATCATCATCCTGGGAGACACCACTGACCAGAAACTTTACTGGACCAGCTACATACTGTAGCCATTTCTTGTGCATGATCCTTCAAATGCACTTCCCAGTCCCATGACCTCTACCACCAAGAGGAAAAGGCAATCCTGGGCAGTGCATGCAATACCTAATGTACCCGAGGTCCGGGGTTCGACTCATCTAATGCTTTCAGTGGGGGACCCAATGACCAAAATGGTGCCCTCAAATAACTCCTAGATAATGCTTCCAGATCCCGCCACACATGAGGGGCAATTTACAGTGACCAACTAGCTCACTAACCTGCACAGTTTAGAATGTAGGATGAACCTGAAACCTACATGGTCACAGAGAGAATGTGCAAACTCCACTCCTCCTGGGTTGCTGGAGCTGTGAGACAGTAGCTTGACTAGCTCTTCCACTGTGCTGCCCCGGTAAGGAACAAGTTATACCTCGATTTAGGAGGTGTGGGAACGCGGAGGGTGGTGCCTCAGGTCTAACTGTTGGTTCTTATTTCAGAAAATTACTGGATTGGGTAACGATGCAATTTGGGAAATGGCACCAAGCCAGAAAGGCACCTCCCAATGAGTTGGACAACACCTCCCAATGAGCTGGACAACACCTCCCAATGAGCAGAACACCTCAAAGAAGTTGGGCGACACCTCCCAACGAGTTGGGCAAGATCTGTGAGAAGGGATAACAATGATAGATGTGATTTAATGCAGGCAAGAAGAAGAATTAGACACTATGTTATCAACTTGGATGAGAAACTACAGTGCATTATCTAGGTGTTATACGAGGGCACCAACTACCATTTCGGTTATTGGGTCCCCCGCTGAAAAGTTTAGTTGAGTCAAGTCCAGGACCTCAGGTACATCTAGTCAGGCTTCACATGCATTGCCCAGGAGCTGGACCTTCAGCTGGCTTTGAAGTGGGTCATTGGCTTGATTGGGTCCTGTGAATAATCAAGGTTTGTACCTTTGTTCAGAATTGAGGGCAGAGTGATGGGGGAGGAAGGCTCAGGATAGATTCAGAACTGATCTGGAAGCTCAGACCTGAGGATGCCTGAGGCATTATGACCATTAGCAGCAGCAGAATAATGCTCCAGAATCTGTATTCTAATAGCTTGACATATCCCGGGCAATCAAATGGTTGAAGTGAATTGTACAGTTGTATTTAAGCAGAGGCTGGATAGGCAATGTACAGCTACACTGATAGATTTAGCTGAGGAAGGAGAGGAGGGGGCTCACCTGGGGTGAGAAGTGTGGATGAAATGGTGTGCGTCCAGCATCCTCTGTTTCAACAAGGATTGTGGAGGTGAATGAGCAGCATCAGGCAGAACTAAAAGTGAGGTGCAAACTTAATGAAACTACAATGCAGGATTAATCCATCCTAAACACAGACCATTGGCACATCTCAGAGATTTCAAAACCAATGGATCAGATCAAAGCTCTGTAATCTGCCCTAGTCAGTCGTGAACAATGGAGGAGACTCCAAGATGGGTGTGTGGACAATGCTGGCAAGAAGGGCCTGTTTCCGTGCTATATAATTCTATAACACTGAGATGGCGATGAGGAAGCATACGGGAGTAAGATAGGTTAGCTTGTTGAATGGTGTCACAACAACAACCTTGCACTCAATGCCAGCAAGACCAAGAAATTGATTGTGGACTTCAGAAAGGGGAAGTCAGGAGAACACACACTGGTCTTCATTGAGGGGTCACTCCTTGTTGAAAGGGTGAGCAGCTTCAAATTCCTGGGCATCAACATCTCAAGAGGATCTATCTTGAGCCCAACACATTGAAACAATCATGAAGAAGGCACATCAGCGGCTCTACTTCATTAGGAGTTTGAGGATATTTAGTACGTCGCCAAAGACTCCTGCAAATTTCTGCAGCTGTGCGGTGGAGAACATCTTGACTGGTTGCATCACTGTCTGGTGTGAAGACTCTAATGCACAGGATAGCAAGTGGCTGCAGAGGGTTGTAGACTCAGCCGCTCCCTCACAGGCACAACCCACCCCACAATCAAGGATATTTTCAAGAGGCAGCACCTCAAGAAGGCAGCATCCATCATTAAGGACCCTCACCATTCGAGACATGCCCTCTTCACATTACTACCATCGGGGAGGTGGTAAAGGAGCATGAAGATCCCACTCACTGATTCTGGAACAGCTTCTGAATGGTCCATGAACACTGCTTCGTTATTCCTCTTTTGCACTATTTATTTAGTTTTGTCACTCATAGTAATTTTTATGTCTTGCACTGTGCTGCTGCCGCAAAACAACAAATTTCATGATGTATGTTAGTGATAATAAATCTGATTCTGATTCTATTTATTGCCCATCCCTAATTGCCCTTAAGGTGGTAATGGAGAGGCACCTTCTTGAAATGCCACAGTCCTTCTCATGAAGGTACTCGCGCAGTGCTTTTGGGGATGGTGTTCTGGCACTTAGACCCAATGATGATGAAGGAGTGGCGATATATTTCCAAGTCAGGATGGTGTGTGACTTGGTGGGGAATGTGATAGTGTTCTCATGCAACTACTACCCTTGGCCTTCTTGGTAGTAGAGGTATTAGGCAGAGCTGCTGGGGTACCCAAGGCAAAGAATTGCCAAGCATTTTGTAGATGATACTGCTGCCACAGTGCTTGGTGGTGAATGGAATTCTGTTCAAGCAAGCTGCTTTGTTTTGGATGGTGCTGAGATACTTGGGAACCATTGAAGCTGCACTAATCAAGGTAACTGACCTAGTTATGCTCAATCTATTTCACTGGTCAGCCATGTCATTTGCATGCCTGACACTAAACTTCCAAAACACACATTGTGTTCTGAGCACATCCAGGGAAAGTGACACCAGGCAGACAGAGGAAACACTTTGACAGTGTGCACAAAGAAATGCAGTATCAGCACTGATTCCTGGGAATCTCTGGCCTATGACTGTTCAAAGCGGAGAAACATTCAGATTGAGAAGCACATCAAGAGCATATACAAGCCCTACAGGAGGCACCTCACAAACTGCCCACTTTGTCAGCTACCTCCTGCCCATCTGTGGAAGAATCTGTGGTTCCCATATTGGTCTCATGAGTTACTTCAGAACCCGCAACACCAGAGTGGAAGAGTCATCCTCAATCCCAGGCCACTGAGCAAGTGCAGTATGTAAAAATACAAATACAAACAAAAGTGCAGAACTTGTAACAAAGAAAGAAAAGCTGGAAGAACTCGGCCTGTCAAGCAACACCTGTGGAAAGAGAAACCAGTTAACATTTCAGGGCAATGTCTGTAATAGGGTGAAATGATGGAGCCATTGAATGCACAGAGAAGCTCTTTATCATATGTAGAACAGTGCAGCACAGGAACAGTCCTCTTGGCCCACTATGTCTTTGCCGAACATGTTGCCAAATTAAATAAATCCCTTTTTCTGCACATCCATTCCCTGTTTATTTATCTATCTAAAAGCTTCTTGAATGCCACTATTGTATCTGTTTCCACTACCACCTCTGACAGCCTGTTCCAGGCACCCGCCACTCTCTGTGTAAAAAATCTTGCCCCGATCATGCAGTATTTCATCACACTCATGACCTGAACCTTGTCCATGCAGCATAGGCTATGTGTAGCCTGTATCTGCTCTTGTAGTTCTGTCAGTCCATGCCTGAATATTGCCCAAATTATTGGTGGGTAAGTACTACTTAATAGCACTGTTGAACATGGTGATTATAGAGGGTAGACTGATGGAACAATAATTTGGATTTTTCTTGCTCTTTATGAAGAGAACAGTTTTCCATATTGTTGGGTAGTTGCCAGTGTGTCACTGTAGAGAAACAGCTTGGTTGGAGGTGCAGCTGGTTCTGGACCACAAGTCTTCAACGGTCTTGTGTTGTTGAGTGTCATAGTTTTTGATGCAACTAGTATTCTTATCTGTTACTTGATATGTGGAGCAAATCAAATAGGTGAAGATTGGCTTCTGTGAAAGACAAGGTCTTTGGGAGAAAGCGGAGATGAATCATCCACTCAGCACTTCTGGCTAAAGGTGGTTATGGTGGACAAGGTCAGCAGGCACACAGAAGGCCACTTGCTACTTTTCCTGAAGGTTTATACAGTGAGGTTGTGTAAGTTCAGGAAAGGTCTCAGGTGATTGAAATTGTGGCTGTGTGCTCTGCCCTTGCTGAGTACTGCAACACCGAGCAAACCTTGCACCTGATGATAGGTGTTTTCTCTAATCAAGTGAATTGTGTTGCCAGGATATCAGTTTTATTTTAGATTTGATATGCACTCCACCCAGATCCTGTTGCATATCCAGCTCCTCTGAACCAGATTCCCAACACCAGATAATTGAACCTTTGATTTTGGCTCCTGAGGCTAGTTCAGACTGTTGGGGTCAAGAACCAGGGAAAAGACTGCCACCATCTCCACCTGTGCAATAAACTCCTTCCTTTTCTTTGGCCACTCTCCCTGAGCTGTTTACATCCTCTATGTTCTGTATAGCAAGACACAGGGAGGAGGTTCCACGTAAATGGAGAGACCAGAACTAGTTTCTGAATACCCCAGGTATTTAAAACTGAGATAAGGAGAAACTTCTTCACTGACAGGATGAACCTGTGGAATTTTCTTCCCCAGAGAGCAGTCATGGCCAAGTCATTAAATGTGTTCAAGAAGATCACAAGACAAAGGAGCAGAAGTAGGCCATTCGTCCCACTGAGTCTGCTCCACGAGCTAAACTAAAGTTATTCCTATCCAGCCCCAATTTCCAGCCTTATCCCTATATCCCTTAATGCCTTGACTAATTAGATACCTATCAATCTCCTCCTTAAATGCCCCCAATGATTGGGAGTCCACAGCTGTATGTGGCAAAGAATTCCATAAATTCACTACCCTCTGGCTAAAGATGGGAAGGACCAAATGCCTTCTCCTGCTCCTATTTTACAATGCTTTTTTACTTTATGGTTTCTAATCCCATAGTCTCTCCATTATAATAATTTCTTGCTTCTTCCTCCAGTTTGTTATCTGATTCTGATCTCTCCCTCTGACCTCCTAGTGACCACCTTCATTGGTGTTTAACTTGCACCAGATTTAATTTTCACCATTTCTGCACTGCCATCCACAAACCAGCACATTCAGAATATCACTTTCCCATCCCATTTCATTCATCTGTCATCCTATTGATTCCAATCCTCTAAAAGTCCTACTTTTCACATCCATTACACCCTCTCACTGACACCCTCCTGTCCTACATCTGCATTCTGAACATCCAATTATCCAGACTCTGATCTCTTGTACATCCCCAAACCCTTTGCCAAATTATTGACAGATGTGCCTGTTGTGTGAAAAGGTTCTTTTGGAATCTTAAAGATGGAGGGTTCTGGACACAGGATTTGGATTTTAAAAGTAGTTTAATCACAAAGGCAAACGCAGGGACAGAATGAATGGGAACAGATGCACACTCGCACACACACACAGGAGACCATGAACGTGAGGGGAAATCACAGCGAGGATGAGATACACACACACACAATAAACAAGGTACAGCTTATCAAAGGATAAATACTTCAATGCCTGAATACCTTGACCGAGACAAGCATTGGCTCTAACACTCCCTGGAATCTGACTAAGACACTCCTAAACCACATGGTGGTGCATACTCTTACCAGTGGTCTCTGCAGTGTAGCTTTACTACCACTGGGGCAGTCAAAAGAGAGAGAGAGAGGGCTAGGGCAATGCAACACTTTTATAGTGCTGGGTGGAGCCTGGCCAGGTGATTTAGACAGGCCAATGGACAGGCAGGTTCAGGAACAAAGGTGCTCTCCAGGGCCAATCCCAATGCCCACACCTGATGGGTGGGGTGGAGCCACACCTTGATTGACACTGGTGTCACTGCTGATCCGAGGAGCAATGATGTCCTCTGACCAGAGGAGTCAGTGTTGTTACTGTCATGTGACAGCCATGTGCTCTCCTACTGCAGTGCCCTTGTGCACAGACTCTGGAATCCCTTCCCTAAATCCTTTGCATCTCCAATGCACTGCTCCTTCTAAAATCCAAGCATTTGGCCAAATCTTCCATCATTTCTGTCAAATGGCATGCAAAGCCATTCTGCCATGAGTGAATCTAAATGATTGATCAGAATTTTAAAGTTCTGAACTATAAAATTTTTTTTTCTTTCTTCACAAAGCTCGTTGGCTGTGATAAGTATCTGGGGTCAAAGAAATTAATGGATAAATGTGGCATTTGTGAAGGAGACAACTCTGCTTGCAAAGTTATTACTAGTTTATTCAGACACAGCCTGTCAACTGTTGGATATCATAAAATCGTGGAGATTCCTAAAGGAGCCATGAAGATTAATGTGACCGAGATAAGCAAAAGCAGAAATTACCTGGGTAAGTGTTCACTTTGCTTTGACAAACGTATTCTGAGATTCCATGCACAAGTATGCCAAGAATGATCTATAACTCACAAGGATTTTAGTTCTAGCTGGGTCTTTGAATAATGAAACAAGTTGATCACTCTGACCTTGCTCAGTTTGAGTTTACCTGCCCTTGTCATTCTCCTGGACTCTCTATGCTGCCGTTGTCTCATTTTTGCTCTCTTCCTTTATTGAACTAGTTCACTCATTCACTATAACACATTTTGAATATCCTACTAGGACTGAAATTCCTAGCAGTTACGCACCAGTAGATTGGTAGATTTTCAGTTGTTAAGGGAATTGAGGCAGTAGGTGGTTAGTACAGGAAAGTGTCAGTGAAGCAAGAGACCAGCCAAGGTCTCACTGAATGGCAGAGCAGGTACAAGAGGTGGGAAGGTCCATCCTGACTTTTGTTTCTAATGTTCGTAGTGGGTTTGGGTGGTTTGGGGGGTTGGGGAGAGAAAGTGAGAACCCCATCTGTGCATAGGGACATCCAGACACCTGCCTAATGCTGATTCCTGAAGGCTGACTGACATCTCTCCCCCCAAATCATTATTGGTTCAGTTAGTGTCTTCAGGATCAGAATCCAGACTTTAATTTATCTCACCAGACCGGTCTGGTTTCCTTTCTCATCTGGGCAAAAGGAGGTTCCATGAAAAAGGAGGAAAGCAAGAAAAGAGAGAAGTTCTGCTGGCCACAATTATGGTGCCCCATCATTGGGAGAATTATGGTCTTGTTAATCTTAACCTTGTGTAGTTACAGGCCTGATATGTAACGGGGAGTCTGTTTGTGGCTGACCCCAGCAACATGGCCAAATCACCGCCGACTCTTGCTGAGGTTTCACACATCTCAGCAGGAAGTTACCTGTGCTGAGTGACTTTGACATGAGATGTCAGTTTTCCTGTTCAGCCGACGGAGACTTTGGGAGAAAAACTCATCAGCCACCAACTTCCCAAGAGGAGCACCAGTAGTGTCATCATTGGAAAATTTTCAGCACAGGAAGCCAGTTTAGGCCATTGTGTTCAAGGCCCTGATAACCATGGCCCAGCTAGAGGTAGGTTGAAATTATAGAACAACTACCCTTGGAAGTGACCTTAGATGGGTATGGTCTGTGGTAATGTGTAAGGGCTGAGAGGAGATGTTACATCATTGAAGTGGACTGAATCACTTTCACTTTGTTCCATTCCTTTTTGTGCATCTTCCTCTATAAAATAATTATCATCAGAACATAAGAAATAGTAGCAGTCATCCTTTTAGCCCCTTGAGACTGCTCTGCTATTCAAAAAGGCCATTCTGCCTCAATACCATTTTCCTGCACTAACCCTTCCTCTTGATTCCTCTATTATTTGTAAGAACGTGGGAATTAGGAGCAGGAATGGGCCATGTGGACTTTTAAGCTGACCCTGTCATCCATCATTCACAGCTGATCTTGGTCATCTCCATTTCCTTGCACCATTGATTCCCACAACGTCCAGACAATTACCAATCTCTATTTTGAATGCAATGATGCATTTTGGGAGATGAGATAAGGGTAGGATGTACGCAGTGAACGGTGGTGCCTACGTGTGTTGAGGAACATTGTTCCTCAAAGTGACAGCACAGGGAAAAGTGTAAAGAGGACATGCCTTAGGGTTAGGCTTAGGGTTAGGGGTTAGGGTTAGGGCCATGCCTTAGGGTTAGGGTTAGGGTCTTAGGGTTAGGGTTGGGGTTGGGTTTAGGGTTGGGGTTGGGGTTAGGGTCTTAGGGTTAGGGCTGGGGTTAGGTTGTGAGTTAGCGGGCAGTGGGAAAATTATCCCTCTTGTGTTCATTGATCTCGTTACTGGAGATTCAGTCTCACTGTACCCTGCCACTTTGACTGGCCCACGGGTTCATGATCTTGGTCTGCTTCCACTCGCCTTCATTGCGATCTGTGCCTTATTCCAGGATCCATATCTTAATAGGGTGGGAAATTGTGCTCGTGGACGGTTGCCTTGTGGGCGTGTCGGTAAGGGTTAATGGGGCTGCGGCTTCGGTCAGGGTTAATTGGGCTGTTGGCTTGGGTTTGTCGGGGTGTTGGCTAGGCTTGTGTAATGTTAGGTTTAGGGGAAGGGGCTAGGGGAGGTGGTGGTGAATTTGGGAGGGTAGTGTTAGGCTTAGGTGGCTTTAGGATTAGGGTTTTAATAAGCAGGGGGGGTCGGCAAGGGTTAATCGGGTTGTTGGTTTGGGTTAGTCGGGGTGTTGGCTAGGCTTGTGTAATGTTAGGTTTAGGGCAAGGGGCAAGGGGAGGTGCTGGTGAATTTGGGAGGGTAGGGTTATGCTGATGGGACCTAAGGATTAGGGTTAGGATCCCCTAGTGGGGTGTTGGTTTGGGTTAGTCGGGGTGTTGGTTTGGGTTAGTCGGGATGTTGGCTAGGCTTGTGTAATGTTAGGTTTAGGGCAAGGGGCTAGGGGAGGTGATAGTGAATTTGGGAGGATAGGGTTATTTTAGGGGACCTAAGGATAAAATTAGTATATCCTTGTGGGGTGTTGCTTTGGGTTAGTCCGGGGGTTGGTTTGGGTTAGTCGGGGGGTTGGTTTGGGTTAGTCGGGGGGTTGGTTTGGGTTAGTCGGGGGGTTGGCTGGGCTTGTGTATTGTTAGGTTTAGGGGAAGGGGCGAGGGGATGGTGGTGGTACATGTTAGGTTTAGGGCAAGGGGCTCGGGAAGGTGGTGGTGAATTTGGGAGCCGGTTGTAAGTGTTTGGGGGGAACGTACACAAGTGTATGTGGGAGCCAGAGGGGTGCCCGTTGGCTGGTCTGTGTGAGGAAGCTGTCTGTGATCTGTATACCGGGATGCATGTATGCTGGCGGGGGGTGGAACATGGAATGTGCCTTGTCGGGGGAGCCGGCTGACACTCGGGCAAAGTGTTTTGGGGGAAAAAATACAGGAGTGCGTGTGTGGTCAGAAGCGGTGAGTGTTTCCTGGTCTGTGTTGGGGGACAAGAGTTGTCTTTGACCCCAACATAAATGTATCGGGAGGTGAGTGGGATGAAGGGGTGGTACATGTGAGCTGGTCTATTATGGGGGGGGGCTCTGTCTGGGTCAGGGAGTGAGGGTGTGCGAGTGTATGTCAGTTGAGGGGGAAGTGGGGGAAGAGGTTTTTTTGGAATTCGGTCCCCAGTCAGAGTCAAATTTACAGAAAACGTTTGACCCTAATCCGCTTAAACCTAATTTACTGGGCCAAATTCTGAATTTTTAATTTTTTTTTTGTTTTGTTAATTTTTTTACCAGATTTTTTAAGACTTGGTTTAGACCATTTGGGGAGTGCGTTTGTAATAACTCAATCCATTTCTACTTTGCTCTCTTTCTCTGGGATCTTGACCAGTTCAGTTTCGTTGCCAGCACAGGATCTCTGAATTC
The DNA here is from genome assembly GCF_009764475.1 of Pristis pectinata. Taxonomy (NCBI): domain Eukaryota; kingdom Metazoa; phylum Chordata; class Chondrichthyes; order Rhinopristiformes; family Pristidae; genus Pristis; species Pristis pectinata. The sequence goes on along the minus strand of NC_067438.1, from coordinate 8,385 downwards.
TGGATCCCCTGCTGCTGGAAATGCCTGCTGACAGGTCTGCTCTGCTCTATTGCTGCCTGTCCATGATGACTATACTGCTCCCCTTACCTGCCGGTTTAATGACAATCTCTTTATTCTCTTTAAGTTCTTTAAGGGCCGCTTTCTCTTTCCTAGTTGGGTTAGGCTTATCTTTAACCTAGGCTACCCTTTCCATCATTCTGGTCACCTCTCTCAAATTAGAAGATTTCAGGTGAAATCTCCTTCATCTCTGGCATCCATTCTGAGGGAGGAGTGAAGGGAGTCCTCCCTGAGCCTTAGGCCCCAAAGTGGTCTGCTAGTATAAGTCGTCTATAGAATTTAGCCACATCCATCTGGATCTGTTCTTTGTGGAGTTTTGCAGTCGGTACAAAAGTCAGACCCCTGTTCAGAGCCCTCGCCTGGGTTTCGGTGGGGTTAAACGTACGGGAGAGGTTCACGATGGTTTCTCCCAGTCGTGGACCTTGCCTCTCTCGGCTTTGTCTCCATTCTAGTTTAAAGACTGCATCCACGCCTTAACCACGTTTAAGGCTGTGTTCTCCGTCCAGTGGATATGGTCCTGGCCTACTCTAAACTGCCTAGCAGGGATGGCTGGGATGTAGTTTTTAGTTTTAATGTATTCGTTTAGCTGCCTGAGAGTCACCTGTTCTGACTCTGGCAGTGCCTGACTGAAATTAATCTCAGGGACCCAGATACTGGCATTGGGAAATTTCCCACTAGCCATCTTCAGTAGTCTCTGAAGCTGTTTAGTAGCAGTTAGGGGTCTCTGTGATCGGTTATTTAGACCAAGGGAGAGGATGACCTTTTTAGTCTCTAACTGTGGCTCTAACTTCTCCAGGATAGCGGTGGCGTGAATGAATTTGGCTCCTGGATAGCTGTCCAATTGCAAGTCTGTGTTAGGGCACCTTTTAATCCTGGAGATATTAGAGTCACCGATGATTAGGATGGGTTTATTTGGCCTCAGTCTCCAATTTAAATTCTTCTGTTTAGAATTAGGGTGCCTAGTTATTTCCCCCTGGTTGCTGGGATCCTGCTGTGCTCCGCTGTGGCACTGTGGTTCCCGGGGTGTGTGACCTACGGGGGTAGGGGGGGTCCCTCTCTGCACCCGTGTGCCAGCTCGCAGAGTCCGCCTGCGTGTCTGCACCTGGGCCGGAGGGGAGCGGGGCTCCGAGGTGGACTCGGGTTCCGAGGAAAACCCGGGCTGGATCTCGGAAGTGGGGGAGCCGGGCTCCGAGGAAAACTCGGATCCGGAGGAGAACTCGGGGTCCTGCCGGGTCTCGGGGGCGGAGGGTCGGGAACCTCGCGGTCCCGGGCCGAGATGCCCTGCCGGTGAGGTCTCGGCGCTCTGGGTGGTCCCCCGAAGCCCTGGCTGCGGGCTCAAGGAACCGGTGGATAGGGGCTGGGGGCGACTGTTTGGGTCACCCCTTCCTCTGGGGACGAGGGGGGCCAGCCATCAGGGCGGCGCTCCAGTCCGACCCGGCACCTTCGTTCCACGGGTCGGTCCCGGAGCGGCTCGTCTTCTGCGGGCTGCTGGCTGGGGCTGCGGGCTGGGCTACCGCGCGGTCCTCCAGCCGCCGGATGACCACTCGGGGATGGCGTCTGACTGGGTCGGGTGCCGTCGGACGGACCGCGCCGGGGGCGGCGTGTCCCCGGCAGTCGGGTGGGGCGGGGGCTCGGTTCCATGCGACCCAGAAGCCGTCCCTGGAGGTCGAGGGTCTGTTCCCCTCGCTCCCCTGGGATGCGGGTTCCCTGGTCCGGGGAAGCGTGGGGACGGCATCGGGAACGGTGCGGGATCGCCCGCGGGACCCATCTGTCCCGTTCGGCAGATTGGCCCGTCGCTGCGGCCCAGACCTGGAGATTAAATCAAAAACACGTTTTTGGACCACCTCTGTTTTAATTTGGAATTTATCTTGTAAATTTCGTCTATTCCAGATCATCGCTTTGGAGACCGCCTCGTGCAGCCGGTCAGTCAGGTCCGATTCCAACAAATTTTGCTCCAGATTACGCAGGCTGATTTGGTAATGTTCAATTAAAGTCTGGTGTGTCTGTTTGGCCCAGGTCTCAGCGTTTGCAGCCAATTTACGCAGAGTGTCCTGGCTGGGGTTGGCCGGTTTAATAAAACGAGTCAATTTGTGTGCCTGCCTGCTGATCCCCCTCGGTGGCCGGCTCTGTTCTTCCAAGACTCTGAGGTGGTGCAGAGTCTGGGCTATTCTATAAATGATCCTAACCGAGGTGGAAAAAGAATCCCGGGGTAACCCTGGATTCCTGTGACTGCCCGGGTACCGGTCGGGCCTGCCGTGTGACCGCAGGTCCCCCCTCCTTCGCCTCCTATCACTCATTATCCCGGTACAAGGTGAAGTGGACAATCGCAAATCTATGCTCTAACCGTTTCACACAACGATGTGCTTACCGTCTGTCCTGGGGTTCGATCAATTCGCGTGCTCCGCTCGCTTGTAAAAAGCACTCTTCCCGACTGGGAGAGAATCCAGTTTCGCTTCCTCTCGAGCTTCGTCAGGGAAAGAGGTCTAACAAGTTTAGGTGGGCTCTTTTAAAGGTGGGCTGCTGCGCCCCTCCCTTCAGGAGGATTCTCCCCCACCCTCACTGGTCGATTTGCAGTTATTTTTTGAAATCCCATCTCAGGATTGGCTGCTGTCAGCTGGTGTTGCTAATGGCTCCACTTGTTGCAAACTGATTGTTTTTGTTGGGGGGTGGGGGTTGGGGGTGGTGGGGTTTGAAAGTAAGGTCACCTAACTGACAGGCTGGGGGGCCCTAGTTTATGAGTTTTTATTTTTTTAAATTTTACAAGCTAAAACTTATGAATTTTAATTTGGTCATCTGCTCTATTATATTGTTACCACTTGGGTGGGGGTCCATTAAGATAACCTCACTGAGACATGCTGGTGCCACTGGCTGATATGTTTGTCTTTACTAGATGGGCTGCAAATGGTTCTAAGCAACCCCTTGTTGGTTTGCTCAGCAATTTGGCCATACAGCCCATTGTTTATCTGTCTGCTTTTAATTGTCAGATCAGGAGTACTCCATTCTTTGAATTGAGTAGTCCTGACCCTCTCCCTTGTATCTTTTATTTGTGGACTACATATTCTGCATTACTATTTTATTTGCCAATACATTAGTTTAAATTTGCCAATACATTATTTTAAATTTGTTTTGTGTTATTGTATTAAGATTTTATCTATAATTTACAATTAATTAAATTATTTGTGATTTGGAGGCTGGGGACCCTGGATTTGGGCATGTGTTAGTTATGCAGGGAATCTGTAGGCACAGTTTAAGGTCGCTCTGGTTGTCTGTGATCCCAACTTGGGCTCAGCTCTCAAGGATCATCCTCGCCTCTTGGGTATCTTGGCGTTTCTTTTGGCGCTTTGTGGACCAAGATAATGAACGTCGTGTCACTTCAAGGTTAGTTGTGAGTTAGCGGGCAGTGGGAAAATTATCCCTCTTGTGTTCATTGATCTCGTTACTGGAGATTCAGTCTCACTGTACCCTGCCACTTTGATTGGCTCACGGGTTCATGATCTTGGTCTGCTTCCACTCGCCTTCATTGCGATCTGTGCCTTATTCCAGAATCCATATCTTAATAGGGTGGGAAATTGTGCCGGTGGAGGGTTTTGCCTAGTGGGCGTTTCGGTAAGGGTTAATGGGGCTGGGGCGTCGGTCAGGGTTAATCGGGCTGTTGGCTTGGGTTTGTCGGGGTGTTGGCTAGGCTTGTGTAATGTTAGGTTTAGGGGAAGGGGCTAGGGGAGGTGGTGGTGAATTTGGGAGGCTAGCGTTAGTCTTAGGGGACCTAAGGATTAGGGTTAGGAATGCCTGGGGGGTGTCGGAAAGGGTTAATCGGGCTGTTGATTTGGGTTAGTCGGGGTGTTGGCTAGGCTTGTGTAATGTTAGGTTTAGGGCAAGGGGCTAGGGGAGGTGGTGGTGAATTTGGGAGGGTAGGGTTAGGCTTAGGGGACCTAAGGATTAGGGTTAGGATACCCTAGTGGGGTGTTGGTATGGGTTAGTCGGGGTGTTCGTTAGTGTTAGTCGGGGTGTTGGCTAGGCTTGTATAATGCTAGGTTTAGGGCAAGGGTCTAGGGGAGGTGGTGATGAATTTGGGAGTGTAGGGTTAGGCTTAGGGGACCTAAGGATAGGGTTAGGATCTCCTAGTGGGGTGTCGAGCGGGTTAGTCGCGTTGTTGGTTTGGGTTAGTCGGGGTGTTGGCTGGGCTTGTGTAATGTTAGGTTTAGGGGAAGGGGCGAGGGGATGGTGGTGGTGAATGTTAGGTTTAGGGCAAGGGGCTCGGGAAGGTGGTGGTGAATTTGGGACCCGGTTATAAGTGTTTGGTGGGAACGTACGTGAGTGTATGTGGGATCCAGAGGGGTGCCCGTTGGCTGGTCTGTGTGAGGAAGCTGTCTGCGATCTGTATATCGGGATGCATGAGTGCTGGCGGGGGGTAGAACATGGAATGTGCTGTGTCGGGGGAGCCGGGGGAAACTCGGGCTCAGTTTTCTGGGGGAAAAATACGGGAGTGCGTGTGTGGTCAGAAGCGGTGTGTTGCCTGGTCTGTGTTGGGGGACAAGAGTTGTCTTTGACCCCAACTTAAATGTATCGGGAGGTGCGTGGGATGAGGGGGTGGTACATGTGAGCTGGTCTATTGTGGGTGGGTTCTGTCTGGGTCAGGGTGTGAGGGTGTGGGAGTGTATGTCAGTTGAGGGGGAAGTGGGGGAAGATCTTTTTTTGGGATCGGGTCCCCAGTCAGAGTCAAATTTACAGGGAACGTGTGACTCTAATCTGTTTAAGCCTAATTTACTAGGCCCGATTCTGAATTTTTTAAAAAAATATTTTAATTTTTTTTTTGTTTTTGTTATTTTTTTTAACAGATTTTTATAGACTTGGTTTAGACCGTTTGGGGAGTGGGTTTGTAATAAGTCATTCCATTTCTACTCTTCTCTCTTTCTCTGGGATCTTGACCAGTTCAGTTTCGTTGCCAGGCACAGGATCTCTGAATTCTGGATCCCCTGCTGCTGGAAATGCCTGCTGACAGGTCTGCTCTGCTCTGTTGCTGCCTGTCCATGATGACTGTACTGCTCCCATTATCTGCCGGTTTAATGAAAATCTCTTTATTCTCTTTAATTTATTTAAGGGCCGCTCTCTCTTTCCTAGTTTGGTTGGGCTTATCTTTAACCTAGACTACCTTTTCAGGTGAAATATCCTTCATCTCTGGCATCCAGTCTGAGGGAGGAGTGAAGGGAGTCCTCCCTGAGCCTGAGGCCCCAAAGTGGTCTGCTCGTATAAGTCGTCTATAGAATTTAGCCTCATCCATCTGGATCTGTTCTTGGTGGAGTTTTGCAGTCGGTACAAAAGTCAGACCCCTGTTCAGAACCCTTTCTTGGGTTTCGGTGGGGTTAACGTACGGGAGATGTTCACGATGGTTTCTCCCAGTCGTGGACCTTGCCTCTCTCGGCTTTGTCTCCATTCTAGTTTAAAGACTGCATCCACGCCTTAACCACGTTTAAGGCTGTGTTGTCCGCCCAGTGGATATGGTCCTGGCCTACTGTAAACTGCCTAGCAGTGATGGCTGGGATGTAGTTTTTAGTTTTAATGTATTCGTTTAGCTGCCTGAGAGTCACCTGTTCTGACTCTGGCAGTGCCTGACTGAAATTAATCTCAGGGACCCAGATACTGGCGTTGGGAAATTTCCCACTAGCCATCTTCAGTTGTCTCTGAAGCTGTTTAGTAGCAGTTAGGGGTCTCTGTGATCGGTTATTTAGACCAAGGGAGAGGATGACCTTTTTAGTCTCTAACTCTGGCTCTAACTTCTCCAAGCTAGCGGTGGCGTGAATGAATTTGGCTCCTGGACAGCTGTTCAATTGCAAGTCTCTGTTAGGGCGCCTTGTAATCCTGGAGATATTAGAGTCACCGATGATTAGGATAGGTTTAATTGGCCTCAGTCTCCAATTTAAATTCTTCTGTTTATAATTAGGGTGCCTAGTTATTTCCCCCTGATTGCTGGGATCCTGCTGTGCTCGGCTGTAGCACTGTGGGTCCCGGGCTGTGTGACCTACGGGGTTAGGGGGTCCCTCTCTGCACCCGTGTGCCAGCTCGCAGAGTCTGCCTGCGTGTCTGCACCTGGGCCGGAGGGGAGAGGGGCTCCGAGGTGTACTCGGGATCCGAGGAAAACCCTGGCTGGATCTCGGAAGTGAGGGAGCCGGGCTCTGAGGAAACTGGGATCCGGAGGAGAACTCGTGGTCCTGCCGGGTCTCGGGGGTGGAAGGTCGAGTACCTCGCGGTCCCGGGCCGTGCTGCCCTGCCGGTGAGGTCTCGGCGCTCTGTGTGGTGCCACGGAGCTCTGACTCCGAGCTCAAGGAACCAGTGGATGGGGCTGGGGGCGACCGTGCGGGTCGCCCCTTACTCTGGGGACGAAGGGGGCCAGCCTTCAGGGCGGCGCTCCAGTCCGACCCGGCACCTTTGTTCCAAGGGTCGGTCCCGGAGCGGCTCGACTCCCGTGGCCTGCTGGCTGGGGCTGCGTGCTTGTCTACCGCGCGGTCGTCCAGCCGGCGGATGACCACGGGGATGGCTTCTGACTGGGTAGGGAGCCGTCGGACGGACCGCGCCGGGGGCGGCGTGTCCGCGGGTGTCGGTTGGGACGGGTGCACGGTTCCGCACGATCCAGAAACCGTCCCTGGAGGTCGAGGGTCTGTTCTCCTCGGTCCCTGGGATGCGGGTTCCCTGGTCCGGGTAACGTGGGGAAGTAATCGGGAATGGTGTGGGATCGCGCGCGCGACCCATCCGCCCCGTTCGGCAGATTGGGCCGTCGCTTCGTCCCAGACCTGGAGATTAAATCAAACCAACGTTTTTGGACCACCTCTGTTTTAATTTGGAATTTATCTTGTAAATTTCGTCTATTCCAGATCAATGCTTTGGAGACCGCCTCGTGCAGCTGGTCAGTCAGGTCCGATTCCAACAAATTTTGCTCCAGATTACGCAGGCTGATTTGGTAATGTTCAATTAAAGTTTGGTGTGTCTGTTTGTCCCAGGTCTCAGCGTTTGCAGCCAATTTACGCAGAGTGTCCTGGCTGGGGTTGGCCGGTGTGATAAAATGAGTCAATTTGTGTGCCTGCCTGCTGATCCCCCTCGGTGGCCGGCTCTGTCATTCCAAGACTCTGAGGTGGTGCAGAGTCTGGGCTATTCTATAAATTATCCTCACCGAGGTGGAAAAAGAATCCCGGGGTAACACTGGATTCCTATGACTGCCCGGGTACCGGTCGGGCCTGCCGTGTGACCGCAGGTCCCCCCTCCTTCGCCTCCTATCACTCATTATCCCGGTACAAGGTGAAGTGGACAATCGCCAATCTATGCTCTAACCGGTTCACACAACGATGTGCTTACCGTCTGTCCTGGGGTTCGATCAATTCGCGTGCTCCGCTTGCTTGTGAAAAGCACTCTTCCCGACTGGGAGAGAATCCAGTTTCGCTTCTTCTCGAGCTTCGTCAGGGAAAGAGGTCTAACAAGTTTAGTTGGGCTCTTTTAAAGGTGGACTGCTGCGCCCCTCCCTTCTGGAAGATTCTCCCCCACCCTCACTGGTCGATTTGTATTTATTTTTTGAAATTCCATCTCAGGATTTGCTGCTGTCAGCTGGTGTTGCTAATGGCTTCACTTGTTGCAAACTGATTGTTTTTGTTGTCGAGGGGGGGGGGGGGGTTTGAAAGTAAGGACACCTAAGTATGGGTTTGAAAGTAAGGTCACCTAACTGATAGGCTGGGGTCCCTAGTTTGAGTTTTTATTTTTATTTTTTAATTTTATTATCTAAAACTTATGAATTTTAATTTGGTCATCTGCTCTACTGGCTTGTTGCAGCTTGGGTGGGGTTCCATTAAGATCACCTCGCTGAGACATACTGGTGCCACTAGCTGATGTACTTGTGTTTACCAGATGAGCTGGAAATGGTCCTAAGCAACCCCGTCTTTGTTTGCTCTGCAATTTGGCCATTCGGCCCATTGTTTATCTGTCTGCTTTTAATTGTCAGATCAGGAGTGCTCCATTCCTTGAATTGAGTAGTCCTGACCCTCTCCCTTGTATTTTTTATTTGTGGACTACATATTCTGCATTTTTATTTGTGGACTACATATTCTGCATTGCTATTTTATTTGCCAATACATTAGTTTAAATTTGCCAATACATTATTTTAAATTTGATTTGTGTTACTGTATTAGGATTGTATCTATAGTTTATAATTAATTAAATTATTTGTGATTTGGAGGCTGGGGACCCTGGCCTGGGCATGTGTTAATTATGCAGGGAATCTGTAGGCACAGTTTAATGTCGCTCTGGTTTTCTGTGATCTCAACTTGGGCTCAGCTCTCAAGGATCATC